>NC_064867.1:22481158-22663658 GCF_024139225.1 Suncus etruscus | reverse complement strand
TCCACAATCATCAGTGATATACTTCTGTGCATACATGCTGTATTTAAAATAGGTATTATTAGTCAGCGTACCTTATATTCTGCTTACATAAGAATTTTCGATTTGTGTTTTTGTAAGATGTTTCTATATATAAAACTTAAAATCTGGCTGCCAGATAGCACTTCATTACCTACTTAATTAGCTCAGACTCTATTAATAGGCCTTTAAGATGACCATTTTTGGAAGAAATGATGCAACAGATTTTTAATTCTTCACATTTATGATACATTTTCTATACTCTATTCCAAAGTAAAGTGCAATGTCCATTATTATAATAGTACAAAAGTGTTTATATACCAAAGACTTTGCAATATAATATCATATTTTTTGTTGATGTATATAGTTAGAATTTTTCTATGATATATATTTTTATGATCTGGTCAAATTTAAAGTCAAACTTAATTTTTTTGCAAAAAATAAAATAAATGGACTCTTTGTTTAGTGAACTTGATTATCTTTTATTATCCATTTATATTTCCCTTCTCTGAATATCATAATCCGATTCTCTGTCCTTTTTTCTATTAGATTGATTTTTTTCTGATTAATAGAAGATTCTTTGCATATTTGAACACTAATCCTTTACTATTTATTTAGTCTCTCTGTATGTTTCTGTGTGTGAAATAGTTCTATGCTTTTCTTTTGTTAGCTTATATATTGCAAAATTTGCTAACATAATACAATTTTAATATAATCAAATTTTATTTTTCTTTATTAGGTGTGCATTTGCATTTGTTTAAGAAATATTTTTCCAATACAACTTTTAACTGAATTCTGCTATAATTTTCCAAATTTTATATTTTCCATACTTAAGTTTTTAGTCTAGAATTTTTTAAAACAAAATTTAAAATGTGTTTAATGACAATTGGATTGTCACTTCCAGACTCTGTCTAGCAGAAGTTAGTCACAGAGAATGAAACCAACAAACACATAAGGAAACAGACAAACACATAGGGACTGTCAAATGGTAGATCACCTGGGCAGCCATCAGTGGTCATAGGCCAGCCATTTATTCAATACAACAGTGCTCCTTGAATATATCCCACCCCATGCTCCCAATAGCTGAACCATAGTCTACAGAGACCCTAAGAGCAATTAGTAATCACATCAGCATTTAATATTATTCTTTAATAGGTGTAGTTTTGCAAATCTTTTGCATTCTAATATCTAAACTATTTACCTAGGAGAATATCCCTTCCTTGTTTATTTTTTATTTTTATTTTTAAAATGTTGGTGTTAGGGAAACTAGTTCCCACAAAAATGTGCTTGTCAAGGAAGCAGACTGGGGCTTGGGGGTGAAGTGGGTGGGAAGACATCTGGGAACACCAGTGAAATAAAGTTGACAATGATTGTGAGATTGGTGATAGAATGTTTATGTCTAAAACTAAATCATGGTACTTCTGAAAAATAAAAACTAAAGCAATGACTTACAAGTATTTCATTAATTTATTTTGGTTTGAGGGCCATAGATAGCAGTGCTCAAGACTTATTCCTGAGACTAACTCTGCACTTCTAACTCCTGACAGTTCCATGGGTACTGTATGGTAGGGTAGAGGGAATCGAACTTGGGTCAATCCCACACAAAGCAAGCATCTTACTTTCTGTATAATCTCTCTGATCCCAATAGATACATTTTAAATTTTGCTTATATTTGGGGATTCATGCTTTTATTGTTATTGGTTCTATGGTTCAGAAATCTAGATACACCACACTGTTACATCACCACAAGGTCCCTGCATTCTAACCTTGTTACCTCTAACCATCTCATATAATTTGTGGTTTATCTCTTTCAATTATTATTTAGCTAGTTATCCTAATGCATACTCCTATAATTTAATGAATGAGAATAGAGTTGGACAAACATTAAAGGGTATATGTTTAAACCAGAGTAACCTCCCTAAACGTGAGCCTTAAATTAGGGCCACTTGAAAGCTCCTTGAGTTTTCTCCTGCTTCCTCCCAAAATCTGGCAAGGAAGACCACCACTTGAATCAGCTATATTTATTATTGCCTATCACTGAATAAGTGTCTGTTTTGTCTATAATCCCCTTTCTTTCTCTGTAAAATTGAGAATGCAAATTGACCCAAGGCAAAATTCATAATCGGATACACTGTACAGTGTTTCTCAAAACCCAAATTCCAATGCTATTGGGAAGAATCCTGCAACCAAAAACTGCACCTCTTTCTAAGTATCCTGCTACTTAATCAGTACATACTAAATCTCTTGATACTCTTTTTCTGATGAAATTTATCTATAAATATAGAGTGGTTTTGAACTATAGTCTTTTATGGCGTATATTTGGTTTGACTTAATTCATTCAGAGGAAAGGGCAAGGGAATAAACAAGGCGCTGGGATACTTATTTATAATCTATATTTGAAGCTTCAAATATATTACTATTGGATAAAATGTCCAATAGAGATCATTTTAGTTGGTAGTTAGATCCATTAGCTGTCACTGTGTAACAAGCCATCTCATAACTCAGTGACTGAAAACAACAGGCATTTATTTTCATGAGTATATAGTTTAACTGAGTCATGAAAATAAAGTCTGTTTTCCATGGGTGGTATTGTTCATCTGGGCCAGGCTTGGCTGAGCTCCTCTGAGGTTTAACCTTATGAGTTTGAGTTCACTTGGTGGACTGGCTATACGATTCTTGGTCTTAGAAGATGCCAGCTAGGATTTCTTACTTCATTACATCTTATAGGGTATTTCAGCTTTATTCATATGGCAGAAAGCAACATCTAAAAGCACAAGTAAAAGCTTGCAAGGTCTTAAAAGCTGGATTTGGAAATGACACAGAGTCACTCTGTTCCATTCTAGTAGACAAAACAAATCTTTAGGTTTGTCTACATTCTAGAGGTGGTTAGCTCTAATTCTTGGTAGGATGAATCAAAAACTTTATACTGTGAAAGTTATGGGGACTAGGAAGTCATAAATTGAACCATCAATAAAATCAGTAGTTATTATAAACACCCTATAGTATCTTAGTTCTCTGTTTGCCTAATCAAAAAAAAAAAAACTCCAGGTCAGAATCAATGTTCACTAGGATAAAAAATCAGTTATTGTTAAACATATTAATATCACATGCATTCTCTTCATGTGTCATGATGAAAAATCATAAAAATAGACAATCTGGACTAAGAAGTCAGAAAACTTTTCATGGATATAACATGGCACTACACTTTAAAGAATTATCACAAAAAATCCGAGATACACTCAAAAACTTCAAAGCAATTAGGAACATGATTTTTGGGGTAACTGAAGAAGCCAAGCAATGCCAGAAATTGATGAGATGTAGAAAAATCAGACTGGTTGAAACAAAGGATAATGGAGGATACAGTAAAGGTAAATTTTTTGTTCGTTTTTTTTCGCCACACCCATTTGATGCTCAGGGGTTACTCCTGGCTAAGCGCTCAGAAATTGCCCCTGGCTTGGGGGGACCATATGGGATGCGGGGGAGGTCGAACCGCGGTCCTTCCTTGGCTAGTGCTTGCAAGGCAGACACCTTACCTCTAGCGCCATCTTGCAGGCCCCAGTAAAGGTAATTCTTTAAGATCAGAAGGGCTTTGATGTTGCAGACTTTTGTGTTTAAGACCAAGATAAATAAGCAGGATGACTAACAAAAAAAAAGAAAGTTTAAAGATAGTTAATATAGTACACAGATCACACTTCTATTTTTTTTTTTAAAATAAATTAGCCCTGACTACTAGGCAATAATGTATCAGAATTTAACAAGAGGTAATGCAAGGTGACCAATTAGGAAGACATCACAACAGTGTGGCAGTAAAGCCTTAGAAATACTCTATCACTATGTAGGAAATTGTTGATTGATAGTGAAGTAGAAGCCTATATAAGGTCTTTGTTGCTCTGTAGATGAAAATGTCATTGGCCTATGCAGAAAACAAGCACCTTAGTCTTACATGTGCTTGGATTAAAGGTCTTTGAGACAGTCCATCAAAAACTGGAAGACATCAGAGCTATAAATTTGAGTCATAGGTGTCCAGAAATTAATTGCATAAGTAGGTACCCAAGGAAGAGAAGTCAGATAGTCAGAAGGCAAGCAGTGCCTTGACCAAGCTTTGAGAAATTCTGTGATTTACATTTTAATGGGATAGTACATAAAAGGATAGTTAGAAAGTGTCTAGATAGTTCAGAATAAACAGTAATGGCATGGTGTCATGGAATCCAAGGCAAAGAAGAATTTCCAATGTTTATTATCGAAATGTTTACTATTACTGGAGCCTTCAGTGAAGCAGGGTGAGAAGTGACCCATTAGATTCAGTGAAGTGGCACTCATTGTCAACTATTGAGAGTGCTCTATATACCAAACAATAGAGTAAGAGGAAAAAAACAGAATGCAGAGACTTACTAGACGTCACCTTGCTTATTTCAAGGAAGCAATCATTGACACTCCAGTAGAAATCTGAGCGAATCTGAAGATTTAATTTGCAGTCACCTTTCTCTAAAGCAGGGGTCTCAAACTCAATTTACCTGGGGGCCGCAGGAGGCAAAGTCAGGGTGATCCTTGAGTACAAAGTCAGTAGTAAGCCTTGAACATTGAGGGTGTGTGACCCAAACAACTAAAACAAAGCAAAACAAAACAAAACAAAAAAAGATTCCTCTAGGGCAGGGCCACAAAATGTTGTATGGAGGGCCGTTTGATCATGGGCTGCGAGTTTGAGACCCCTGCAAGTTTGATGGAAGAAGCTTTTTTCATAGTACATAGTACATATACATAGTACATAGAATATTGACATTTTTACTTTAGTATTAATGATCTTATCTTTGATAAAATCAGGGGAAAATTTTTTAACCTCTGCGTTTCTGGTCTTTCATTAATACCTCTTATACCTCCCTAAGCTAAAGGTCCAGCAAACTTCTAAGGCCACTTTTCCTATTAATTTTCTTCTAATAATTGATGCCATAGATTCTTTTTTTTAATTTTTATTTTGATCATAATGGCTTACATATCTTTCACAGTAGTATTTTAGGTACATATTAACATTGAATCAGGGGAATACCCATCACCAAATTTGTCCTCACCCATCCCCGTTCCCTTTCTGCAACCCATATCCCCCACCATCACCCCCCGGACTGCAAGAATAGGTGGTCCCCTCTTAGTCTAGCTTACTATTAGTGATCATATATCTGTTTGGTCCTGGTGCCCTCCCTGTTTCTCCCTCTATTTGAGAGTTTGAGCTAGATAAGTCGAGTTATGTGGTTTTGTTTGAAGGAAAGAAAAGCAATAGAATGGGGTAAAAAATAAGAAGAAAAAAATAAAAAAAAATCAAATATGCTGAAAATGGGCAGAGTCCTTTTAGAGGCTCTCAACCTCAGTTTGAGAGAGGACATGAAAAAGGTAATTGAAAAACCACAACAATACAGAAAGAAATGTCAAATTAAATATCCAGTGAGCACTACAGCAATAAAGACAAGCACCACACAATAGTCTCGGTTCTGAAATCAAATCATAATGGAGTGCAAAAAGAAAGATTAAGATAAAATAAAATAAAATAAAAATGGAAACATCAACTTCAATATCTACACCAAAATAAGGACATCAAAAAAATCAATCAATCAATAAATATATGTGTGGAAAAATGATTATTTTGTGCTTTTTTTTTTCTTTTTCCCCCTGCATAGGCACAGTAACTATTGGGGATATTATAGAGGGAATTCCCTTGACCTAGGAGATACAGAGTTTCTCCCCTACCCCCCCCCCCCCAAGTATACTGTCATGGGATTAACTATAGACTCCTTGCATGATCATTTACTCTCCCCTCGGTATTTTTGTGGTGTATGGAAGACTTCTGCTTCGTCATGGATGGTAAAATCAGACCTCTGTATCTAGAGATCTTGGTGACTGTGCAGTTCAAGGAATGGAGTTTATGATGAAGGCTTTCTTTGTGGTTTTAGCAGTTCTGCTTCTTTAGTGTCGTTTTAATTCATCTGTAGCTGGTGTTCTTGGTCATTATGTTGCTCCTAGGATGGAGCCTGGGATAGAGTCTTTTGTTATGTTTCTGGAAGACCCGTCCAGTTGTGGTTGTCTCAGTCAGACCTCTGGAATTGGAGATCTCGTTTGTTGAACAGATTGTAGACCAAAATCTAGGTTAGAGCTTGTTGTTGTTGTTGTTGATGTTGGTCCCGGGATGTGTACCGTCTAGTCCTGGTTGTAACAGGACTATATCTATCTATCCATCCATCTATCTATCTATCTATCTATCTATCTATCTATCTATCTATCTATCTATCTATCTATCTATCTATCTATCTATCTATCTATAGCAATCTTGGTTTTTGTACAGATCAAAGGGTGACATGTCTTCTGATTTTGTCTTATCGTTGGCTGGTGAGGAAGGATAACTTGCTCTTAGATCTTGTTGTTCCCATTTCCTCATTTTCAGGTTATCAATTTAGAACTGGTGCATGTTGGCTTCAGAGCAGCATTATGAATGCCCTGGAGGGGATTTGGTTCCTGGAGCTGTTGTGTCGTTTCTATGTCTGGGATCTAGGAGTCAAGGCTGGATGGTCGGTGCCTATTTCTCTGGAGTCTGGGTTCGTTCCACATGACATACATTCAGCGTGGGAGATGTCCCTGTGTTGTAAAAAAGTATGAGTTCTTATCCCTAGTAGATAAGAGCTTGTTTTTACATGTAAAATTTCCCCTATTTTCAATATGCCTTTGTAGGAAGAAGTGGTGCTACGTTATATTGCTGGTGGATTTGGGGGTGGAGAGAGAAGAAAACAGATACATGACAAAAACTAAAAATATATATACTCAGACATATCTAAAGAAAACAGAGTTTCTTTTAAAGAAAAAAGATTAAATAAAAGACATAATTAAAGTAATAAAGTGGGGCCGGGAGGGATAGCATGGAGGCAAGGCATCTGTCCTTTCTGCAGGACGGTGGATGCCATAGATTCTTAAGATTTTTATTGCCCTTGTTGTAATGTCTTTGATCCAGGTAAGTAATTTGGCTGTACATTATTTTTACACAATACTTAAAAAGAAGGAAAAGTTGTTTTGATTATAATGATATTCACTTCTTAGATCACTTCTTAGGTCTCACTTTCTTTCCAAAGTTATAATTTTATTCCAAAGTTATTTGTTTCTAGTCTCTACTATTTCAGTTCATTTCTTTTTGCATGAAGATACAACTTTATCAATATTTTATGACTCTTGAAAATTTGTTCTGCTTTCTAATAGTCATGTTTAGTGAATCGTCTTTATATTTAACATATAAAGAGGCAGTAGCTCTTTCCTTATTTTTCTCATAATTTAAAAGCATGTTCCCCATAGATCATAGGCAGGTGGCTGAGTAAAGGTGACAGGTGTAACATGTCTGAGGCCCTAAATTCATTCCTGGCAACAAACACATACATATGCACACACACGAATAATAATTAAAAATGTACCCAACAGTGCCAATTGTTTCTTTGAACAAATCATCACTACCTAAAGTGACCGTGAGATGCAAAATGTGATGTTTCTTAGGTCAACTTTTCAAGATAACTTTATCAAATGACTGGAGAGTTCTCTAACCAAAAGGTTTATTTTTATCTAAATCTCTTGTTAAAACAATGGGTCTTTCCTTTTTCTTCTTTAGAATTTCTCCCTTGCCTTGGTGACCTCATCATAAGCTACATGTCAATAAATTAGCAAACTAATCTGGACATTGGTGGCAATACTAGTCTCAGCCTTTTGATAGTTCTTTTTTTTGGGGTGGGGGTAGAGAGGATGGTCCTAGTGAGCCATCAAAGCCCACAACTGGCATGTGGGGGTAGTGTAGAAAAAAGGACAAAACAGCTTTAAGGGACTTAATTTTTCCTTCCTTCCTTCCTTCCTTCCTTCCTTCCTTCCTTCCTTCCTTCCTTCCTTCCTTCCTTCCTTCCTTCCTTCCTTCCTTCCTTCCTTCCTTCCTTCCTTCCTTCCTTCCTTCCTTCCTTCCTTCCTTCCTTCCTTCCTTCCTTCCTTCCTTCTTTCCTTCCATGCCTTAGTTTTTTTCTTTTTCATTTGATTTGATACTGGTATGAGATGGAACTATATATAGTTTCCATTGTGTGGAGGAGAAAGTGAAATTTAAAGATAGTAATTTTAAATGCCAGAGAGATAGTATTGCACATGGTAACCATTTTGCATGTGACCATGCTTGCTTTGACCTCCTTCATCCCATATGGCCTCTAAGCACTACCAGGAGCCATTTCTGAGTAAAGAATCAGAAGTTCTAAGTACCATTGAGTATGACCCCCAAATCAAAATAATAATAATAATAATAATAATAATAATAATAATAATAAATAATAATAATAACGACAAATAAAGGAAGTCAGTTCAGAATAGCTGACAATGTAAAAATTAGTGACTACCATAAGGGATAGGAAGGGTCTATAAGAAAAAGGAGATAAGAATATGAGAAAAATTGCTAATTTTAGTGCTAATTTTTAACGTTCACAAGAAATTCATAGGACTTTATAATGTAATGATGCTTAAATTAAAATAGTGCTTAAAAAGAAAAACACAGAATCCTGAAGTTTGTGCTTCAAATCACCTTCAAGCTCCTTGCAGGATATCTATTAGAGTAATAATGTAGAGGGAACCCCCAAAATGCATGTACACAGGGAGTCCCAAAACCAGAAATGGCTGGACACTGTTTCTCCACCAAAGGAATGGAATTCTTATTTGATAAAGGAGTGCAGACCTGGATTGACATTCTGCTTCCTATTTCAATGGACTTTGATTTGGGGAAAGATACTTATTAAAACTCAGAGTCTGGCATTTGAAAGAACATGGATTCAATTTCCTAGGGTGGCTCTGATAATTAAGATTTTACCAATAACGAGCTTCTTTGTGTCAAGTGAAACCTTGAAAGAGCTTAGATTAAAGGCAATCTGAAAGATAAACCTCAACAACAATCTTGAATTGTGTTAAATTCATCATTTTATTAGGTGGCCCAACTCTCTTCATCTGCCCTGCTCTTGTAGCAATCTATACATTCAGGCCAAGAACCTGAAATAAAAATCTATTTGCACTTAGTGTTTTCAGAAAATTTTTCAACACAACTAACAAGAGGGTGTATTGTAAATGCCAATAGTGATAGATTGAAATTGAATGAGGTAAAAGAGGGAATTTATTGACCAGAGGAAAAAAAAATTACAAGCCAAAGTCTTGGCTAATTTGCGTAATCAGCTTTATCAATTTGCATAAATTGTGCATCAGGCTATATTCCTCTTGGGTATAATAAGCCCAAATTTAGTTTTTATAATTTTAAAGTCATCAGTGGTTTTTTTTTTTTTAAATTCTGTTCCTTTCTGAGACTCGTGGAGGGGGTGTCACACCTCTGCGCATATGTCAGGTGGTTAAGCCATCTCTAATTCTCAGTGAATCTACCAGTGCCTTTCTGCAATATCTAAAGCTCACTTTCTAAAACTTGTCCAACCTCGACCCTCTGTCCTCCACCTCCAAGTGATATTAGAACATGTATGGTTATATTACATCTGCCCATTTTGGGGATTCTTCTTATTTGCTGTGCTCTGTCATCACAATCTTTTCAAACAACTTTGATAAATTACTCAGATTTTCTGCAGCAAAACCCACCTATTGCTTTTTCTCATGACATTTTTTCTCAAACACTGTAGAATACTAAAGAGTTCTAAATATCTCAGAAGATATTGAATGTACTTTGGGATTGGTGGATGCATTATGAAGATTTTAGGACAATAAAATTTTTTCTGTACAAGCCTCCTGATTCTCTCTTGTTCGTTCTTTCTGTACATTTTTCTGATCTGCTTTTAGTCTCTACATGTGTCAATCTTCTGCATTGCCATCAGATCTGAGCTTGGAACTGATTACAATCTACCTAATCAAAAGAAGTGATCATAGAACTTGTTCACTAACTTTAGTAATTTGAGAACTAATGAACCTTCTTCAAACTAGCAACTATTACGAATAAACATGAGAAAACACTACTTTTTTTTGCATATAAACAGCATACATCAGGCAATGCAATTTAAGAACACAAATAACTTTGAGAAGGGTTTAAACTGATGATTGAACTTTTGATAATACCCCTAACCTTGAGAGGGTGAGGTCACACTGGACCAGGGCAACAAGCCTTCATCAAAGACCAAACACTGGATTCATAGACAACTGGCATAACCCAGACAGCATTTCTTAAGATTTTATGCTGTCCAGAGGGCTGAACTTCTGACATAATATCTTTATATCGAAGATACAAATGTAAATCTAATGTCCTTTTTAAAACAGTAGCTAGTTATGGCACTAGCTAAGTTTAAGCCTGAGGCTTTACAAACTCTTTTATAATATCATTAGCCTGAAGATTGCCCCTGCCTCTATTTCATAACACCAACATTTGCAAATATGGGCATTTGCAATTCTTTCTATTTCTTTCTTGTCACAGGAACTTGAGTTTCTGCTTTCAGAGATTCAACTTGTTTTCTGCCCTTAAACTCTTGGAGGATGACAGAAAAAAGGAACACTGAACTTCCTGATGCCTTTGGCCTCACTCACAGCCAGCCAGTACAGATTTCCTTTGGGCCTGGGCTCTATTGGCCAATCATTTTCATGGTTGGTTTAGAGAGCTTGTGCCTAATATAGAGCTGCTGACACAGGGCAGGGAATAGACCACCTGGCAAATGCCTTGGGCTTTAACTGATTCCACTAACCTGAAGCCTAGGCCAAGTTCCCCTCAAGTTGTACTGAGGTTTGTAAACCTTTTGGCAATACTGGACTAGCATTGGACCAGGTAATCATCGTTTCATGGTCCTCAGCTAGGTGTGAAATTTTAATCAAAGAGATTTTATCTTTGCAAAATTATAGTGCACCACCAGGAATGTCACATAGAATTAAGCTTTGGATTCACTGAGCTTCAGGATAAATCACATGGCTTCTTCCAAAATGGCAATGCCTATTCTCTTTGGCCATGAACAAGGTGTTAAAAAATAAATGCAATCTGGATAAGTCTGCTAACCTCCACCCATACTTTGTCTTCTGGGGAAACAGTATAATAATTTTCAGTCCATACACATTTTGAAACTAGATAATCATTTTCCACTTTAATTGCAAGATGGCATAGAAAAAGAAAAAGCAACTACATAAGCTTCAGCTCAAAAATACACTCATGGTATCTTCTAGAAATGAGTGTCATTATATCAAAATATAATCTCCAGACACTCTCTAGACTACCAGCAGTTCATCTAGACTAGAGTGTTCTCAACAGTCCTCTGATCTCAAAAATAAACACTAGACAGGGAAGACTTTGGGTTATCTAACAAAATGAGACCAAGCTCTTACTGAGTGAGAGTAGTTCCTTGAACAAAGAAATTGGAAGGGTTAGGAAATAAGCACAATGATGGTCTCTGTGGTTTTGGATATAAACCTCCCTAGAGTGGACCCAGAGAAATTCTAAAGAAATATGGTAGCATCTGCTTCAAACACTCAGACCAAGTCACCATATTCTATTCATTGCAATTGGGATTTAACCTGAACTCCATGCAAACTGATTTTCACTATCATTATACCTGGAGCTTCTCACTCTGTCTCCGTGGAATTTTCAGTAGTTTCTTCCTCTTTTTGTTTGGGGTGTGGATGTCAATAGTTTGGGTAGTACCAGATACAGAATATAGTGCAGATTCTAAAGTTTCACTGCAAAACTCAGATCATGGCCCTGAACTTACTAGTATTATTATTTTTTTTTTGTTTCTTTTTTTTTTTTTTTTAATTTTTATTTTTAATTATGAGAACAAGGGTGCAAAGTAAGAGGACAAGGTAAAGTTACAGTGGAAGGACAATCACCCAAAACATAATTCTCAGAGGTCCCCTTGCTGATATATTAACTTTGAAATTTCAGCCAAAGAACATTAAGATAAATAAGACAGAATCCATGTACAATTACTTTGTCCCTCAAGTCCCCAGATTGTAACACATTATAATATTTCTTAACAGTACACAAGGCAATCTAAAGCCATAAAACTTACGTAACTCCTTAAACATTACAGGCATAGTATTTTCTTACATTTCCATATACATGCATATTAGCTTAAGTTAACCTCAAATTTTAAGTGAGTTCTTTTTAAGGATTAGAGTCAAAGGAGCACAGTAAGGATGGTGTTAGAGTGGCAATTGTTGTTTGCATAGGCCCACCAAAATATGAGGAACATGGAAAGAAATAACCTTGGCCTAAGTACAAAGAGACCAGACCCCTGAAGTTTCCTGGCACAAGACCAAGTCTAGGCTCCAAGCAAGCTAGATCGTCCAATCCAATACATTGTCTGTAGTGCCAACACACTTTTATTTTTCACACAGTCTCTGTTGTTGGTATCATGTTTCTGTATTAAAGATCCTGGAATCTGCATATCTTACATTGAAGTCAGGACGTGGAGCATCCTCTCCTTTCACCTCACAATCAAAGGGCAATGCAGGGAGCCCTGTCCTGTAAGCCGGTCGTTGTTGTTGTTAAGTCTTCTCAGTGTTAAGGGAAGTCTCTTTTGAGCAGGTCGAAGCCTGAGCAGAGTAGGTCTTCCATGGTAGAGGATTGCTTCCAGGTGATGTTATAGACCAGCCTGGATGTTTCGTGGATGGCTTTCCTGGTTCAGGGGAGAATGGAATATGCCGTTTCTTCTGAGGTCTGTGCCAGGTCGTTATGTCAATGTTCAGGGTGTAAGGTCCCTTTGCACTACAAGGTTTGTGTGTTCCAATCTCTATTAGATAGGATCTTATTTGTATTTATATTATTTTCCCATTTTAATGTGCCTATGCAAATAAGAAGCAATGCCACATGGTGTTATTGGCGCATATGGGGGCCATAAGAACAATTACAATGATTCCATTGACATGATTCAATCATAAGCATTAAACTGGGGGACTCTTCCACCAAAATTCCTTGATAAACAGCTCAAAAAGAGAAGATAAAAAGTGGTTAGAATCATCACTGTATAAGACAACATTTAGTAAGAATTATAGCTGTCAGAGAAAAAACACAAAATATTCTAAAGAAATACGTGTCCATTTTATGTATCTTGAAACAGTTTGGGGTTGTGATACACAATGCACAGCTTTGGACTGTGATTACGATTCTACACTACTGAAGTTAAAAAGAGAAAACTAGATTAGTGATGTTTGAGAAGGTGTTAGAGAGTTAAGGAGTAAAAAAGAGCTTTGTAGGGGTGTGGGAAAGGGGAGAATACAAAATAAACATTCTGTATATGGAAAACATAACATAAGAATAAGGGATATTCTGAATACAAGAAATACATGAAGTACGCGCGGGGGCATAAGCCCCCGCGCGGTTCTGTAGTTTTTGGATGCCTAGGGAGGAATTTCTCACCCCCTCCCCCCAAGGCCCGATTAACCAGGCGTGGCCCTGAAGACCCACCTGGTGTGGGGGGAATCATGCTCTCCTGGACAAAGTGGTCAGCCCAGGGTCCTATGGCTAGCTGTCCTGCCCAGAGCCCCCATCATACCAGTCAAAAGCCCACGAAATCCTGGCATGTGGAGTGTTCTGGTCCCAGCCGAGCCTCTGTGGTTTTTGGATGCCTAGGAAGGATTTCTCACCCCCTCCCCCCAGGGCCCGATTAACCAGGCGTGGCCCTGAAGACCCGCCTGGTGTGGGGGTAGTACCAGATACAGAATATAGTGCAGATTCTAAAGTTTCACTGCAAAACTCAGATCATGGCCCTGAACTTACTAGTATTATTATTTTTTTTTTGGTTTTTTTTTTTTGGGCCACACCCGGTAACGCTCAGGGGTTACTCCTGGCTATGTGCTCAGAAGTTGCTCCTGGCTTGGGGGACCATATGGGACACCGGGGGATCGAACCGCGGTCCGTCCAAGGCTAGCGCAGGCAAGGCAGGCACCTTACCTTTAGCGCCACTGCCCGGCCCCACTTACTAGTATTATGACATTGAAAATGTTCCATATTCTTTGTGTGCCTCTGTTTTATTGTCTATATAAGGGTTCAAGAGTAAAATCTACCATGAAGGGAGATTACATGAATTATTGATAATTAAACCTTTAGCAGCTATCCTTTTTAAGTATGGTGAGGTCAAATAAGCTCATGAAATGGAGCTGCAATGTGTATGCACTTGTGTGTGTGTATATGTGTGTGTTTGTAACCAAAAAAGGTGTTCAAATTAAGGGAAAGGTGTGCAAATAAAGGTGTGAGAAATGTTGCATGAAGCTGTAATAGAAAAATACAATTCTTTCATAGGTATTTTGAGCCTTTATTCCTTGTCTATGAGAAAGATAATGTTAGACTAGTGATGACAACATGGATGCCAGGTCATATAGATAATCTTTTTCTCCATAAGTGTTGGTCTCTAAGTGCCTAATGTAGAGCTAGTTCAAGTCACCACAGATGTAGCTAGGAGAAAAGGAACATTAAGTAGACTAAAAGACAATAAAAACTTAAAACAATTGGGATCTTGGGGGTAACTGAACAAAGATTTTGGCTTTGTCTTTATAGGTAAAGAGATTAGTTATAAAGGAGCCATTGGGCGTTATAAATAAATTTGGAGGTCTTAGAGAAATTCCAAGGTAGAGATAAAAGAAGCCTTTGGGAATAAAGATCCAAAATAAAGAAAGGCGAAGCTGAATCCATTGTTTATATTTTTCTCATTGATTTTGAGCTCTGTGGTGGTGAGACTGAGCAGAAGACTGGACCTTTCTCTTTTTCTGAAGGGAGTGTGTTAATAAAGGCCTACCTTTATTAGCATTTAATTGCATGGTGTTATTATTGACAACATGTTTCTATTTTCTTTTTACAGGTGTGTTCTCTATTACTGAATTTTTTTCACAAGAAAGGAAAGAAGAGGGACAGGAGAGATAGGTAAGCTACTTGTCTTGCACTCAACTGATCTGGGCTTGGTTTCCATTATCAAATATAGTCCCGCAAGCTGCCAGTAATGATTCCCAAGTACATAGCCAAGAATAAATACTGAACACAGCCATGCATGCATGTGTGTATATGTGTGTGTGTGTGTGAGAGAGAGAGAAGTTCACTTTATTTTTTTTTCACTGTTGCATGGTTCAATCTTCATAGATAAGACAAGAACTACCGATCATGCCTAGAACCTAAGTTTTAGCTGATTGAATGTCTTTAATCATCAATGAAAACAATGTGACTCCAATTCATTTTAAATAATTACTATTTAAAAATATTTAATTTTTATTTCTTAGTGGAGGGTTCTCAAGCTGTTTCCTAGAGAAACAGGAACTACTCCCAGTGATTTTCACACCCAACAATTATTGGGGCCACTCCCAGTGATTCTGGGCTAATTAGTTATTGTGTTGATCCTAGGACTTGAGGATGCAGTGCTGCATAAACCTATGCTATTGGGGACCACATGGGCCACATGAGGGTGCTGTAGGGCATTCAGGCCATACCAGGATACCTCTAGGGTTCCCCTCAACTCAGTGATTAGGCCTTGGATTCAACCCTGTGCATTGTACATACACTCTAAGTGAAGCATAACATATTTTCCTAGAAGCTAAAATACAGTAGCAATAAATAGTTGGTTATCTCTTCTACACATTTATAGACTGTAATAGATAAGACTTTTCTTTTTTGATTGGAACTATACCATTGGGTTAACTATGTGTAAAAGTGAGGAATGAAATACACCAGTTAAAAGTGACCCTCAGTTTGAAGAGAAGAAAGCATTTTTCAGAAATAAAACTTAGGTTGGCCAACACATCATAGTTTATTTGACATATGATATTGAGCAATCATTGAATACTGTAAAGAAACATTTAGAGAATGTGAAAGGAGCCTTGACTTAATTGTGTATTAAAAATGTGAATAACTGAAAAATATAAGGGGTGGGAAACATGAGAGGTACATGCTTTTTAAAAATCAAATTTCTCACTAAAGACTTTTGTATTGAGCATATGCTACAAAATCCAGAGTTCCAAGTGTTAATGAATTTATGTATTGAGTTTCAGATAATAACTAATTCAGCAAATATTTAAATTTCTGTAGTGTGAATTTTTGCATTTTCATCTTTTTAGAGCTAGACTCTTTTGTTTCCTAAGTATCAGGATGCATTTTTATTTATTCATTTATTTATTTTGTTTTTTAGGCCACACCTGGTGATGCTCAGGGGTTACTCCTGGCCACATGCTCAGAAATTGCTCCTGGCTTGGGGGATCATATGGGACCCCAGGGGATGGAATCGTGATCTGTCCTAGGCTAGCACTTACAAGGCAGACTCCTTATGGCTTGTGCCACTGCTCTGGCCCCAGGAGGTACTTTCCTTATTTTTCCCGTTTTTAATTTATTTTTTATACATTTGACTTGTCAATATTTTTCATATTCTTAAAATTTTAATACATTAAAGTTTTTATTTCCACAAAATGTGTTTTCACTTGAACAACTCATACAAAAATCAGTTATTTATTTTATTTTATTTTTATTTTTGGCAACGCTCATGAGTTACTCCTGGCTCTGTGCTCAGAAATCATTCCTGGAAGGCTTGGGGTTTATATGAGATGCTGGAGATAGGGAACCTGGGTCCATCCTGGGTTGGCTGCTTGCAAGGCAAACACTCTACCACTGTGCTAGCACTGTGGCCCCACAATTTTTGTATGAGTTGTACAAATGAAAACACATTTTGTAAAAATGAGTACTTTTGAATGAATTAAAAATTCAAGAATGTGAAAAAATAAAACCAACGGAATCAAAGATAAAATGTAGACTATATTTTCTCCTGAGTTTAAGAAATATGTAATACTGTTGCAAATGAGGAAAATAGATAAAATGACTAGAACAGGGTAGTATTGATTGTATTAATAGGATTTTCAAGAAAAGAAATCAATTCCAGTTGGATTACCAAACAGGTAAAGAGCTAGCTATGTGTAGAAGAGTATCTGAAAGATACTAGATTAACTGAGAGAAACTGAAAGAGTTTCCAGACAATTTCCTGGCATGACCTAAGATGTACCAGTTCTTATGTTTTCACTGACTTCTATGTGTTAATGGTGTGGGAGGTCTTATATGAGTATGAGTCTAAGTGGGCAAATAGCTTCAACCAAACTGAATTTGCACCATAACTCTGTGATTTAAGATACTGTGAACCTCCAAGTTATATGAAGGCTATTATCACACCTGTTTCATTTGTGAGCATGTTTTGCTTGTTATGGAATAAACTGTCTTAAGATTCTTGATAATTTTAAATAAATTATTGAATTGAAATATGTTTCCAGCAGTTCTTGACCATTGGTCTTGCTGTGTTTCCTGAAGTCAAGTTGGCAGCCCAGCAGATTAGGTCACAAAACTTCTAGCATCATCCATTCTGGCCCAGGTTGTATAGACATACCCATTGACTCCCTATGAGGTTACTTTTGAGCTTAACAGTCTGTGTGTTTTAAGACCAGACAAAGAGCTTTCATCTTTTATTCTTTACATGGCAAACAAGACTGGAAAACCTGACAAATCTCAAACTTGTTTGCAAACATGTTGATTCTGCTGATTATAACAACTCTATTTTCTGAATCTTGAAAGACATGAAAGTTTTGCTCTCATGAAGGCATGGCTTTGCCTTTCCTTCCTTCCTTCCTTCCAAATAACAACAGTCCCTTTAATACACTAGCTAAACTGTATTTTCATTTTACATTGATAGAACATATTTGAATCCCTCTAGCAGTGCCACAGTCCTGTTTAGCACTTGGTGACCTGAGGTTACATGTATTCTTTAGAGCCATCTTATTTGGTAATGAGATGTGCTAGTTAGGTTGAAAGAAACTGTAAGGAGAATTTTTATTATCTTCCTATTTTAACTATATTTCCCAGAAACTTTTTCCTCAGCCAACATGTCAATTGTAAAAAAAAACAAACAAACAAAAAAAAAAAAACAAACTTTCCTACTCTAATCCTCAAAACATTGGTTATTTAAACAAAATCTAAGAATAACAAAAATGCAACTTCAAGATGCTTTTTAAGATTTATTTTTTTTTATAAAAGAAGAAGATAAAAGGAAATAAAGGGCATGTGATCAGCTCTCGGTGTCATGCTGAGTGTTTGCTGCCTTACACTTAGCTGTCATTAACAGCTAAGCATGATTCCTATTCTGCGGATAGAAATAATCAGGGTCTCCACACATGCTGTATGTTTAAATCAGTGATATTAAGAGTCTCCATTCAGTGAAATGTGCTGACTTCACCGAATTCAGTTTGTGAAGCAGCTTTGTGCTGGTTGGGCCGGGGGATGGGGTAAGGGGGAATAGTGTCTGGACCAAGTCTGCCAGAAAGCAGGTCTTGTTTCTTATTATTCCTTACTGTCTGTAGCGACAATGTCCATAGACCTCATGCAGCTATTCAGCTCTTTAAACATGGTCCAAGTTATACTCTAAGTGTAAAATATGCTCCAGATTTCAAAGACTTTCAATAAAAATATGTGAAGTACCTTATTAATAATATTTTGTATATATTACATATTGAATTAATAAGATTTTGATATGTGCTATGCAATATAGCTTACTGTTTACATTATTTTTACCAGTTTGTTTTACTCTTCGATACATATGGCTCTTAGAAAATTTAAAATGATTTGTAGTCAGTCTTTTTCTATAGGCATGCACTGATTGAAGAGAGAAGAAAGGGGTTGCTCAGATTGTACCCCATAACAATTCATTGCCACCCTCATGAATTTGATTTAAAACATAAAACTGTATTTTCACCTGATTAAAAATAATTTTTGAATATTGTCTAAAAAATTATGAATAATACACTTGATTTGGGTGCAAAAATCAAAGGAAGTGCTCTCAGTGAACTGTCCTAGTGCATGGGGATGAAACATTTTATGATCTTCATAGGTTCAGAGTTGCCTCCAACTTAGACTCTTTATCTCCAGATTTGCTAGAGGTGGTAAAATAGTCGGTATTTAAAATCTGAGTATTACTTTAACTTCTACTGGACTAGGTATGAAGCACACATAAGGTAGGAGTCACAATGCATCCTGAAGTATGGGGCATCCTATTATTAATTCCTATCATAAAAATTAATAATATTTTGTTGGTAAATGATTGATTATAAACTATATAATAATTCTAGTTATTATCTAAGTTATTAATTTCAGGGTGATACATCTAACCTGAAACTTTTATCAAAAAATAACATTTGAATTATAAATTAGATACTGAGGTCTATGTATAAATTTAGGGCTATTTCTCTTAGACACGTGTGAACACCAAATTATTCTACTTATCTATTTATTATCCTTGATGGACAATAAATTATTTTAATAACATTAATTTACTACCTTGTTCATTTTGTTATTGAAAATTATTAAAAGTAAACAATGGCTAGGAAATGTTGGTATATTTAGATTTTTTTTCTTTTTTTTTTAAGATGGCAAAGACACCACCAAGAAATAAAATATGTAGATTTTTTTTAAATGAAATTAGTTTTCCTAGATAGACACAAACAGAGACCCTGCTAGGAGTCCTGAATGCTCAAATTTCCTGTACATGTCTGTTTCAGGTGATCTTTTATTTACCCACTTGACCTTGCCACTACTTCTAAAATGAGGCTTCTAAAAATTCTTTTTTTTCTCCCATATTTTTTTTCACTGGCACTACTGCTGTCTCCTTGCACAATCACCTACTCTGTAAGACTTTTGAGAGCCAAGGGTTAAGTTGCTCCTTCTCTTACCATGCTGGATGCTGATCTCAAAGCAGCTATCCAAGATTCTTTCCATCTTCCACAATGCTCTCTAGCACTAGTTAGAGTTCTGATCTACTTGGAACATGTTGGCTCTAGGAAGTCCCTAGAGGTTTTCTGAAACTTTGCCATCTTAGACCAAGACAGAGCAAACTACAGCACATAGGTCAATCTGTCCCCTTACTGTGTATGTAAATAAAATTGTATTGGAATATAGCCACTTTCATTTATTTACTCATTGCTTGAAGAGACAATTGTGCTGATATCAGAACTGAATTATTGTAACAGAGTCCATGTGGTGCTGATAAGGCCAAAATAAAATCTTCTATCAGACCATTAGCAGAAATTTTGCCAATTTCTGGCTCAGATATATCAAGTACCCATATCTTCTTAGACCTTCCCAACTTCCAAGACTCTGAGGTTGAAAAGCACTTCATATCCTACTGCCACATCTCATCTACAGTATTTTTCACAGTCTTCACCATCCCACCTCCAGACTCAATAGTAGAGGCATCAGAATCCAGGCTTGATTCTCAGGAACTTCATCAGCATCTGAGTTTGAACTCACTCTCCCTGAAAATGACTTCTACTGGTTGTATTGAACATTTACCCAAATATTTATCTATTTCAAGTATCTCTCTCCTCCCACCACAGCCAAGGGTTTAATATTCGAATCTCAGAATAATTCCTCAAATTTCCATTGTTGATCTCTCCTTAACACCATGAACCAAGAATGGTTAAGATTCGTGTTTATCCTAGTGTAGACCACTGGATGGCAGCATCAGCAACACCTGAAAAAAAAAAAAAAAAAAGACCACAAATGCAGGTTCCAGGCCGCATGCCCATACCTACTGAATTAGAAACCCAGGGATGGAGCCTGTGTTTGACAAGATCTTCAAGCAATTCGGAAGCATGTTTGGAGTTTGATAAGCCTTAGACAAGAATGGGTGGGCAGAGATTGGAAGAAAGTATTAGATCAGACATGAAATCTGTGGACATGATCTATTAATATGTTATTCTCATCATTACTCTGCTTATATCTGCTCTCATAGTCATTCTTTCCCAGGCACTATCTTTCTTTGCCAGATCAAGGTCATGCCAGTTGTGACCCATAATCTGTGATAAAATATTCATAGAAACCCACAGCTCTTTATTCTTCTTAAGAGTAGATGTTTCTTTTATTCAGACCTCTGAGTAGGTCAAGGCCTATTATTATTAGTAGCTGAGAGTTAATTTCCTCTTCCTTTATCACTGCTCCTCCAAACTGGACTATGTGTGCTTCGGGTTAAAGTGTGTATTGTGGATGTGAAACTATTTTACTTATGGGATAGTGGACCATTCTGGATTGGAAATAAATATACATGAAATTAGAATGAAAATATAGCATATATATGATTGTTTGTATCTTGAAGGTTCAAAAACGATTTTTAAACTAACTTCAGGTTCTGTTACCAGAACCTCCAGAAGGGTAGTCTGTCCTTTGCCAAAGGGAATGTTCCATGAGCCCTGATCTAAATAACCTGAGGGCTGGCAGTATATTTCTCCTAGTCATAAATTAAGTACTAATTCAGTGAGCCTTAAATTTTGTTTGACAGATACCTGTCTTTCCATTAGTACACTTCTTAATTATGTACAATCTATTCTCATGTTTGTTTCTTTTCTTAAATTCATTCTTGCCCTCACTTCACCTTTCATCTTCTTTTTTTTTTTTTTTTTTGTTTTTGGGTCACACCCGGCAGTGCTCAGGGGTTATTCCTGGCTCCAGGCTCAGAAATTGCTCCTGGCAGGCACGGGGGACCATATGGGACGCCGGGATTGGAACCGATGACCTCCTGCATGAAAGGCAAACGCCTTACCTCCATGCTATCTCTCCGGGCTCACCTTTCATCTTCTTAACTAATCAACCACATTTATAAGAAAATCCCTGATGAAGCCCATGTTTGAATCAATGTTTGGGAGACTCTAATGAACTCATTGTTTGTATTAGTTATCTGATCAGCTAAGCAATTTTTCTGATTTTTCCCTGAGATCAGTTTAGTTGTACATTTGTCACTACTGTTTACATACATGCCTCTGCCCAACTTCTGGCAAGCTCAGAATATGGTGAGAATGAACTATAAGTTTTGATTCTGTTCAGTGAATACCTGAATCTTCAATCTATTGTTTTTGTTTTTGTTTTTGTTTTTGGGCCACACCCAGCGATGCTCAGGGGTTACTCCTGGCTGTCTGCTCAGAAATAGCTCCTGGCAGGCACGGGGGACCATATGGGACACCGGTGTAGCAGGACAGCCCCTGAAGAGGTTGACTGATGGAGGGATGGAGAATGAGGCCCTTTTCTTCCAGCTCGGAGCACGTGTCTGCCACCCTGTCTAGCCCACGGTTCTGAGGTGAAACGGCGGGTAAACAGCTCGCAGACAATCAGGCTCGTGGAAATATTTGCTTTATTCGGATGGACAAAACTGAAGTCCAAAGACTCCGATTCAGTTCCAGCCAGCAAAAAGCCCCTCGCCTTCCACAGACCCTTGCTCTTATAGTCCAGAGTCAGGTCCCACCCAATGGTGGGATCAGATACCAACCAATGGTGGAAGCAGAATCAGGTCCTACCCTAGGGTGGGGGCAGAATGCCAGGTCACACCCTAGGGTAGGGCACAATCACCTAATCAGATTAGGGTGAGCAACATAGTAATCCCCCAAAATATTTACATACACAACAATTCCCCCTTTTGTTTTTAGTAAACAAACAATATTGTCTACAATTATTAAAAGAAAAATTAGTCAATAATAAAAGAGCGGCTGTTTGCATAAGCGCATCACAGGAAAATGTAAAGAAAAACTTCTAACCTAAGCACAGGGTGTCTAAAACCAGAAACATGTATCAAGGAATCAACTACAAACTCCTGAGAAGATAAATCTAAGACGTACATAGATCTTTCGAAGAGACACCAGAAAGGTTGTGTAGCAGGCAAGAAGAAGCACCTTTTCTTTATTTGTTGTTGTTGTAGGTGGTGGTGGTGGTCGTTTTTGGGTCACACCTGGCAGTGCTCAGGAGTTACTCCTGACTCCACGTTCAGAAATCGCTCCTGGCAGATACCGGCATTTGAACCAATGACCTTCTGCATGAAAGGCCAACGCCTCGCCTCCATGCTATCTCTCCAGCTCCATTTTCATTCAAGTTCAGGTAGACCAGAAAGCCCATCTTTGAGGGCATTGAACTAGGCCTTTATTTCGGAAGAAGTGGCACATACACCCTCTGCACAGTGGGGAGCCACTGCAATGATGATCAATAGGTATCTGAACTTAGTCCAAGTTCTTAATCCGGTCTGAAGTCCATAAGATGTCTGAAATTGATGTCGACTATTTATAGATGGGAGCTTAAGTCACAAACCAAAACAAAATGTTTAAGGCAGAGACCCTCCCTGTGTAAATAAACAACTTGAGGGCCCATCCAAAATGGATGGAACCTTCTATAAACCTAGTATTTTGCCTATGATGCGCCCACGCAAAAAACCCTGAGAACAGACAAAAATATCATTTGGGAAATTATAGACAATAATATATAACTCACAAACCTAAAGTCAAGAAAGCAAAACCTTAATGTAATACAACATCGATTCCTAATATTAAAAACTAAAATAGAAAAACATTAATTATGATAGTCAAAAGAAGCGTAGTACCAAACATAACTTCAAAGGATTACAGTTATAGGAAAAACAACAGATGTAATTTCTACAGAGTTCAATACCAATCTGTAAATATGAGGGGTCTGGAACTCCAAAAAGACCGGCAGAAGACACTTGATGGGTCTGGAAAAGCCGGTTGAAGCCTTGTACAGGAGATAACATCAAGCTGAATGAAGAAGGAAGGCCAGTACAGTCATCCATGTGTTGGGGCATCCCCAA
The DNA here is from genome assembly GCF_024139225.1 of Suncus etruscus. NCBI lineage: Eukaryota > Metazoa > Chordata > Mammalia > Eulipotyphla > Soricidae > Suncus > Suncus etruscus. The sequence continues at coordinate 22,640,049 of NC_064867.1, read as the reverse complement.
GCGTTACATCATTACATCATAAGTTGGTTGGGCTTCTGTATTTCCTTTGGGATCGGTGCAATCTTGGGGTAGCCATTGTAGAAACGGTCAACAATAGCATTTTGTATGTGGATGGAAAACCAGAAATTCAGATAGCACAGTTTAACTGGGATCCAGAGACTGTGGGTCTTGTCCATGGATCTTTTCTCTGGTGTTACATTGTGACACAAATCCCAGGTGGCTTCATTTCCAACAAGTTTGCAGCATATATGGTGTAAAACTCCAACAGTCATGGATTTCTTCTTCCCGCCGAGATCAGGAAGCTTGTAGTTGTGGGTGAAGGAGATGGGTTGCACATGTGAAATCCTGAAAATTAAAATGTTAAGGACTAGGAAGAGAGAAGGAAGGATAAGGAAGACTAATTTGGGGAAGATAAAGTTAGGAAAAAGGAAACTATATACAAAATATGCAGAACAGACAGACACTAAACAAGACATACATACACAGACTTCACAAAAAATATGGCCATAACACTCACTCATACTAAAAAATATTTGTTGGAAAGGATCCAAAATAGAGCAAAAGAAAAGAGAATTCAGCTGAATCAATTAAAAGCTCCTTAAAATGTAATAGCCGGCAATTGTTTAGATAAATCATTTCAAATTCACAAAAAAAAATTTTTTTTTTTTATGGTTTTGCCTAGCAGATCTGAAAGAGAATTTCATGCATAATACAAACATGGACAACTCTACTATACGTGTATATCAGTATATATACAAAGTTATTGTATAACAGTAACTTTATGATAATCAATCATAGGCAAGAAGCACTGTGAAGAAAGTCCACCTAAAATTATCATTATGTAAGCGTCTTAAAACCTAAATTGAGGGAAATAAAGCAATAATGTTAAAATAAAAAGAGTGAAAGTCGTTAAATGAGTATACCTAGAAAGAAAAACAACATTAATATGATGAGAAATTTCTCTTTCAGGTGAACCTTGACTAAATTAATTTGTAAAATTTCATGATTAACTGAGACCTAGAGCAATAATGAAATTAAGACATAAATCCATCCTACAAGGAAACACATTGGGGATTCATGATTTTCAATCTATATTCATTGATCATGCCTGTGGAAAGAATCCTAGAGCATTAATAGCAACTGATAAGGAAGTAAAATGATTATCTGGTGTTCATTGTAGATCTCTAAGAAGTATAAAACAGGATGTATGCTGCTGTGGATTTCACCAATGTATTAGGGACTTTTTTGATCTTCTTGTCATCAAAATTGATCCAGTGTTGTTTTGCAGCAATTTTACAGTATGAAGTACAGTGTCCATAGTGAACTTTACCATAATGGTTTGACACCGATGATAAGTTGTATTTCTTAATCTTGCTTTTATTCTCTGAAGTGAATTCCTCTAAATTGAGGTCTTCTAAAGGAAAATCTACGTAAGTATGCAATTTTTTTATTTGTTTGCCATCAAAAGCAAAACGTTTCAAGTGTATTATAAGTACTGGTGGCAGTTTCCATAAGTACGTTTTCTTTGAAAAATCCCTTCTATTTTTGCAACTGTTGCACAGAACTTTGTTGTCATTTCTTAATTCTTCTTCTTTAAAAAATTCAGAGAGGCATTCCTGTAATGTACATTTATCTGTAGATGTAACAGCCAAAGACAAATGAACAAATGTCTCATAAACCTCAGACTTTTGGTGGCAAGTGAGACACTGGAGTATAGATTTGAATTGTCCTTGAAAGAGATCATAAATAATAGATTTATGAGCCTTTTGGTGTTCTGGACTAAATTGTTCATAATTTTCATTTCCCATGAGATGTGTAGTTTTGTCTGTCATTAGATTTACAGTAAGCAAGTCCTGATGTAATCCCTCTATTAGGAACATCAGTAGTTCGTGAGGATCCTGCTGATTGTGTCCAGCAAACTGGTCATTAAGTAAACCAATTGTTACTTTGAAGCTTTCAGGGTTAATATGTCTATGAAATCCATTTCCCATGGTTTTGATGAGCCGACCAAATTCTTCGGCTAATTTACCTTCATGCCCCATCGGATTTTTCTTGTTAATATCCTTTTTATAATGATCTTTATAAAAATACTGAGTTAAGTCTGAAATATTATACAAGCATTGCAATATTGAGTTCATGTAGCAAGAGTTTCCTATATTTTGGAGCCCAGTTAAGACAGGTTCCTGTCTTTCCTTTTGCATCTCGGAGTGTAAGGGTTTATCACTACCATCAGTCTCACTCATTGTATGGTGTGTGACAGCTAAATCGTTCCCTGCCCCAGAGACCTTAGTAATATTACTGCTGTTAGTGTCTGTAGTATTCTGTTTTTTCTCTGAAGGGGAGTTTGTAGTCTGAACCTGATCATTTGTGCTAGCCCGATTTCTAACAAGACGTAATGGAACCCAAAATTTCTTGGGAGGGTCATCATTTATAGAAACATAGGCATAACCCCTTCCTCTTAGGAGAAGATAGCCAGCTATCCATTTTTCATCCTCCTTGATCCAAATAGGTTTATGGGTTGTTTCTTGTCTCTGAATATCTTCTTTAAAATGTCTTTCCGCTGCAGTGTAGCTTTCCCCTTGGGGTAAGTTAAAGTAATTTAGTGTGATAAGAGTCAAAGACAGCAAATCCGTTGGTGGTAAACCTCTTTTTCTATTTTTTTGTAATTGAGTTTTTAAGGTTCTGTGAGTCCTTTCTACAATGGCCTGTCCCCTACAATTGTAAGGAATTCCTCTGAGATGTCTTATCTGCCATTCCTTACAAAAAAATTCAAAAGTTTTGCTAACATAGGCTGGCCCATTATCAGTTTTTATAGAATATGGAATACCCATCACAGAGAAACATTGTAAAAGAAAACTACAAGCAGCCTTAGATTTTTGAGAAGACATGGGAATTGCCCACATAAACCGAGAATAAGTGTCCACCACAACATGAAGATAAGGTTTCCTTGGAAATAAATCTGTTTGAGTTATATCCATTTGCCAAAGTTCGTTAGACTGTAAGCCTCTTGGGTTTGCTCCTGCTATGTGAGTCTTTTTTGTTAACGGTGCACATACGTTGTAGTTTTCTACGATTTCTCTAGCTTGCCTCCATGGAATTTGGTAATTCACATGTAAACGGCGAGCATTTGTGTGTAGGGCTGAATGTTCCTCTACAGGTGATTTAAATATAGGCATTGCTAGCAAGTCAGCAGTTTTATTTCCTTGAGCCATAGGTCCTGGAAGACCTGAGTGGGCTCTAATATGTGTGATGAAGATGGGCTCAGTTCGTTTTTGAAGAAGCTGCTGTAATTGTTTAAGTAAGTCCTGTATGATCGGGTTATTAGCATTAAGGGATGCAGTGGCTATCACATGACATAAATTTACCACATACAAAGAATCAGAAACTATATTCATGGCTTCAGATACATTTTCTAATAGGTAAATTAACGTTGCTAATTCAACTTTCTGTGCAGATTTATATTTGGTATCTATGGTCATATTAATGTTGTCTCCAGTTATTCCTCCTTTTCCATTTTGGGATCCATCAATGTAAAAAACCTTGGCATTGGGAATAGGGGAATCCCGAACAATTGAAGAAATAACAAACTGAGTTTTCTTTAAAAAGTCCCAAATTTTTCCTGCTGGATAATGGGAGGATATTTCTCCTGTGAAATCTGAGAGGGCCCTTTGTAGAGATTCATTAATTGGCAATATTGACTCAATTTCCTTTTTTGGTACTGGCAAAACTATTATATCTGGATCAAAACCTAGTAAAGATATAGATCTGAGTCTTGCCTTGATAATAATCTCTGAAATCAGTTGTAAGTAGGGGACAACTGAGCGAGGTTGTTTGTTATGTAAATACACCCATTCCAAAGGTCCTGACTGTTGCATCAAGGCCCCTGTGGGGGTTTCTATAGTAGGGAAGATTAACAGTAATACCTTTTCTCCTGGGATGAATCTTGAGAGAAACGATTTTTGTAATCTGCTCAAGAAGATGTCCAATTCATTTTTTGCAGCTGTTGTTAAATTTCTCGGGCTATCTAAAGCAGGATCACCCTCCAACGTTTTAAACAGATTAGATAACTCTGCATTTGGGATTCCTAGTGCAGGGCGGAGCCAATTTACGTCACCTAAAAGTCTCTGAAAATCATTAAGCGTTCTGAGGTTTTCTTTTTTGATAGAAAATTTTTGTGGACGTATAGACGTCCGGTCCAAAATAAAACCCAAATATTGATACGGTGGCATTATCTGTATTTTTTCTAAAGCTATTTTCAGTCCTGATGTTTGTAAACAGTCAGTAACATAAGAGTATAATTCCTGTAAATCTGTTTCGTTGTTCATTGTGAGCAAGATATCATCTGTATAATGAAATATCATGGCTTGAGGAAATTTTTCACGAGCAGGGCTCAAAACCTTATCTACAAAAAACTGACACATGGTTGGGGAATTCAGCATGCCTTGGGGGAGAACAGTCCATTGGAAACGTCTGCAGGGATGGGTATTATTGAGAGAAGGAACTGAGAATGCAAAACGTTTTTTATCATCTGGGTGGATAGGAATATGGTAGAAGCAGTCTTTCAAATCAATTATAATTAGTGGCCATTCCTTTGGAATAACTACAGGTGATGGTAAACCAGTCTGCAATTTGCCCATAGGTATCATGGATAAATTTATAGCTCTAAGATCCATCAAAAGTCTCCATTTACCGGATTTCTTTTTTATAGTGAATATAGGTGAATTCCATTGAGAAAAAGATGGTTCAATATGTCCTAAACTTAGCTGTTCCTCCACTAATTCTGTCAGCACCTTTAATTTATCAGTTTTAAGGGGCCACTGACCTGTCCAAATTGGTTCATCAGATTTCCATTTTATTTTTATTGGTGCTGGTGTTTTTACGGTAGTGGCCCCCACTAAAAATTTTGGGTTTTTAAATCAAAAGAAGGTTCGGACTCTTCTGGAGCTAATGGGATGTGGAATTCTGCTTTCCACTGTTTGTGTAGGTCACGGCCCCACAGGGATGGTGAAAATGGGCCCACGTGAGGTCTGATTATTGCTTTTTGATTTTCTGGGCCGTAAAATAGTATAGTCCTCGTACTCAACAGACAGGAACTCAGGCCTCCTATTCCTTCTAGGGAATACGGGATTTCCTGAAGAGGCCAATTTTCTGGCCATTCTTTATCAGAAATTACGGTAACCTGAGCACCCGTATCTATCATTCCATCAAAGGGTTTGCCTTCCAAGTGAAGTTTGATCATTGGGTGTTCATCTTTACATTTAGTAACCAGAGCCACGATTGGGTTTTGAGCAGCACCCGGATCTGTGCTTCCAAAACCTCCAATTCTAGTCTTATCTGAAGTCCCAAATTTGACATAAGGCACTATTACTATCTGGGCAATCGCTTCTCCTTTTTTAAAGGTCCATGTAACTGGTACAGTAATAACTACAATGATTTCTCCCATGGAATCTGAGTCAATGACACCAGTGATTACTGATATACCCTTTATGTTGAGGGAACTTCTGCCAAGAATCAAACCCATGGTATCTGGGGGTGGCGGGCCTACAATGCCAGTTTCTAACATGTAAGGGCATGCTCCTGGGTAAATTGTAATGTCCTCTGGGCATAATATGTCTAATCCGGCACTCCCTGAAGTAGAGTGGATTAATTCCCTTATCGTGATGAATTTTCTTGGGCTGGGCTTGGAAGGATTATTGTCTGTGAACTTTGCCCCTGATTTGGAAGGGCCTGGGGGGAGGCCCTGTGGGCGTTTCCCTGCATCTTGTATGTGTGTTCTTGGGGAGCTGAATTTATAAGGAGACGACAATTTCTTTTGATATGTCCCTGTTTTCCACAATGGTAGCAGGCGATTTGCCTCCTGGGGACTGTGTTGAAACCTCTACTTAGGTTATTATTAATGAGGTTTCTGGATCTGCAATCTTTCGCCCAGTGGCGACCCCTTTTGCATTTTGGGCAAAGACCTGGTTTCCGGAAAGTGTTCTGTCCCCGAGGGGAGTAAGACATTGTTCCCTTGGTAACTGGGAAGGTTTGTACTGAGTCTGAGTGGGGTGGGGGTTGGGGTTCCACATAGACATTCCGGCAGGCATAAAGGTAATCATTCAGATCTGACTTTTCATTTAATGTATTCAATACTAATCTACAGGCTGAATTTGCATTATGATAGGCCACAGATTTTACTAGGAAGTTTCTAATCTCCTCATCTTCCACCTGTAACTTCAGAGCATCTTTAATCTTACCTACAAACTCTGCAAATGACTCATAAGGGCCTTGGGTAATTTTTAAAAAGTTTCCTCTACCAATGCTGTTAGAATCAATTTTTTCCCATGCTGACAATGCAATCTCCCTGATTAAATTTAAGATTTCCTTAGGTAAAGCTGCTTGTGTCTGAATATTTGCAAATTGATTTTCTGCCATCAATAATTCATACGATAGAGTAACACCTGCCACTTGCTTTTTCATACCATCCGGACTATATAATTTAGCTTTTACGCCTTCTGAATAGTACATTTCCCATTCAGTTCGCTGTTTAGACGACAGGCATATTTCAGCGATTCTTTTAAAATCATACAAAGTCCAAGATGAGTTATGACTCCAAAGTCTTAATAACTCCACACTGTATGGCGATTTTGGCCCATTTTCTTTACATGATCTTTTAAACCGATCTAATTCTTCCATCTGATAGGGTACATAGTTAGAAACATTTACCCCGTCTATAGGGGATAAGGCCTGATTAGCAAAATTACTCTGAATAGAGCTCTGAGACTGAGCATGTGGTTCATTTTTTGAATCTGCTCTGCTCTGCGATTCAATTTTGTGACTAGAAGGAGGCATACTTCGTGGAGTTAGCACTGGAGGTAGATCATTATCTGAGTCACTACTGTCAAGCAATTCACTAGAATCAGGCTTAACATTCTGAGTTGTTTTTCTTCCAGCAAAAATTTCTATATTGTTGATGGTGGGGCTGGATTCGTCAGCCTGCACCTTGGTCTGAGTTTTCGTCAGATAAATTTCCTTATTATCTATACTGGTTTTAGCCTCACCATTTCTACACTTTCTATTTCCTAAATAGAAATAACAGCAAATAACTATGCTCATAATAATAACGTTAGTCAACACAGAAATTCCACAAACTATGATGGCTAGAGACACTACACTTTTCATTTGAAATATAGACCACAACCATCCAACTGCAGTGATTGTCCTTAGATCAAAACCAATTAGTTTTAAACAAAATGGAATGATCCACTTGTATACTAGAGCACCAATGCGTAAGACTAAGGGTGGTAAAATCCACATGACTAACCACAGAAACCATTTGATGGTCAGCATAGGAAATTTCCAATGAAATATTTCACTTACAGTTCTGAGGGTCCAGGGTTCAGGTCCCTGTCCGGGCGTCATTATGTAGCAGGACAGCCCCTGAAGAGGTTGACTGATGGAGGGATGGAGAATGAGGCCCTTTTCTTCCAGCTCGGAGCACGTGTCTGCCACCCTGTCTAGCCCACGGTTCTGAGGTGAAACGGCGGGTAAACAGCTCGCAGACAATCAGGCTCGTGGAAATATTTGCTTTATTCGGATGGACAAAACTGAAGTCCAAAGACTCCGATTCAGTTCCAGCCAGCAAAAAGCCCCTCGCCTTCCACAGACCCTTGCTCTTATAGTCCAGAGTCAGGTCCCACCCAATGGTGGGATCAGATACCAACCAATGGTGGAAGCAGAATCAGGTCCTACCCTAGGGTGGGGGCAGAATGCCAGGTCACACCCTAGGGTAGGGCACAATCACCTAATCAGATTAGGGTGAGCAACATAGTAATCCCCCAAAATATTTACATACACAACACACCGGGATTCGAACCAACCACCTTTGGTCCTGGATCGGCTGCTTGCAAGGCAAACGCCGCTGTGCTAATCTTCAATCTCTTGTAAAAAGCACTGTGCACAGAATGGAGGTGCTGGTTTCTGAGGTACTCATCTTGCTAGTCTTCTCACACAGAGTGGTTGAGGATGTCTTGTAGATCATCCAGTGTTTCTTTCAGAGCTTTTTCAGACATAGAACCTCAGAGACTATAAATTCCTCACACATTTGTCTTAAATTCGTTCTCCTGATTTTCAATACAACCTTACCACTGTCAAAAACAAATGTGACGGGGGGGGGGGGGCAGAGAGACAGCACAGCGGTAGGGTATTTGCCTTGCACGCAGTTGATCGAGGACAGATGGTGGTTTGAATCCTGGCACCCATATGGTCCCTCGTGCCTGCTAGGAGTAATGTCTAAGAGCCCAGGAGTACCCCCTGAGCACTGCTAAGTGTGATAAAAATAAACAAACAAAAAACAAACAACAACAACAACAACAAAAACAAATGTGAAAGAATAAAGTCATATAGCAAATTTGAAACTTTCCAGTTTTGTGTTTCTGATTCTTCTTGGTAACTTTTTCAGGAAGAGCTCTGACATGTATGATTCACGAAAGTAAGCGAATTTGTATTTTGCTTTGTTTTGCTAAATAATTCTTAGCAAATATTACACAACTTAGAGGGCATTTATATCTGATAGCATTGAGCTAAAGAATAGAAAATGAGAAAAAATCATTAATTTGGCTCTATTATTTTATTATCAGAAATATTCTTGGTCAGCCAGATGTCAAAGTTTAGCATTTTCCATCCCAAAGTATCTCACTCTCTGTTGCATGTAGAAGCATGTAGAAGCAAGTATGCATACTATGAAATAAGTACACACATACTTGGCATATGAAAGATTTTGTATTAATTTTTATTCTGGGTATATTTTTCCAGGTTTCTTTTTAATAAAACTTGATGTATTGTTAACATGTGAAGGTGTATTCAATTAAGTCTAGTCTTATTTACCAACTTTTTGAAGTACATTATTTGAAAATAACACCTAAATTACTCTTAAAGAAAAAAATATCTTCCAACACAATGGAAATTCTTAGTAGATTCTGTGGAATCTAACTCCTAATATTGATCTCACACTAATGACAACTATGTCCTCACTTCTAATGACATAAATTCACAGAAAAGTTTTAAAAGAATTGTACTTCAAAATAAAAATATATAATTTCTTCTGTAAAAGAAGAAATCAACAATTTGGATTTGCAATTATGTGAGCTGTAATAAATTTATGAATTTTTCTGGATTAAAGTATTTCAAGAAGATCTATCCAAGATAAAGAAGGGTGATTAAAACCAAACATTCTTTATCACAAATAGATCATTTACTTCATCCTACTCAAGTGTCTGGAGTGATTCTATGTTATATAACCTAATATCATTGTGTTACTTTATAGTACAGTTGATAGGCTGAAAAATCTCACACACTCAAAATCTTTTGTATTAGGAGTCCCTCTCCTACCCCGACTTTGGACTGCATGTTTTAAGGTTGACTTAACCATTTCAGTCATGTTTTCATGCTCTCATTATAATGTGAAATATTCCGTGCTGCTCCTGAGAAAGATCCCTACTATCAATTTTGACTGTGTTGATAGAGTAGTATCCTACTCTATGGTATATTAGAGGAAGGCAGAATGGTAGACTTATGGGTATTTTTCCATAGAAGTTTAGAGAAATTCCTGGGTTGTTACTCCTTTTTCCCTTTCCCCTACAAGTAGGTTCAAGAAACCCTTATTTTTGATGAAGATTATAACTTAATTACATGTTCAATAATATTAGACTCTGAGGTCCTGGATTTATAGTTTCTTTTTTTCTATTATTGTCATACATCTGGTGGACCATACTTGGAAAAGCAGCAGGGTAAGGACAGGGCCATCTCATATTGTGTTTGGGTATTATATGGTGCCAGGAATTGAACTCAGGGTCTCACATATAAAAATAATTGTTCTATCATTCAAACTACACCTCAGTGTCTTTTCTTAATCAGAAAGAACTTATCTTCTTCTGTATCTTTCAGTATACTGAACTTTAAGCAATGAATCTAGTTGGCTTTATCAGGATTTTGATCCTTATTTTGATCAGGATTGAAATTGGACCTATATATCTCTTTCTGCCTTGCAAACTCATAGGAAATCCCTTGACAGGTTGAAGTGTATTGAGTCCAAAAGAGAAAATAAAAAGTTTAGAGAAAGAAACAGCTCCAAAGTAAATATTCACTATCACAAGATGCAGATATGAGAACCAAGATTAGCTAACATAAAGTAAAGAAAGAAAGAAAACAACCCAAATGCTGTTGCTTATAAAAAGCTCAGGGCAAAATTCCCTCTCCAAGTACACCAAGGAAATCTCAATTGTGTATTCCAAACTAGTTCCAAGATCAGCACCCCACCGATGTCAATGGGAGATCTGCACTCAAAAGCATTGAAGCAACAGCAATAAAGACCTACAGTGTACAAAGAAAAAAATACCACCATCAACAAGAAAATCTGCCTAATGTGGGCACTGAGCGGGCAATTTCTACCCTTAATAATCACAACAAGAATGCAGGGCATGTAACCAAGTAAACCTATTGCTCTAAGATTTTAGTTTTTGCCCAGAGCTTCTAAAATTTAAAGCCTGAATCAATGGGTGAAAAGCTAGTGGCAGACTCAATTCAACTTGGTGAGTTCTGGAAATTTAATAATAACCCCCAAACTACCCCCAGAATTTCTGATTTAATTGACATAAGAAAGAACTAGGTGTTGAGATCTTCTTAAAAAGCTTCTTTGTAGGGGATGGAGCAATAGTATAGCGAGCAGGGTTGATTGCTTTGCATGCAAATAACCTGGATTTTATTCCCAGTATCCTATAGAGTCGCCTGAGCCCTATTAGGTTTGATCTCTGAGCACAGACCTAGGAGTAAGTCCTGAGCATCATTGGGTTTGACCTAAAACAAAAATAATAATGATAATAAAACGAAGCTTCCCGGAGATTCAAATGTGCACCAAAGTGAGACACACACACACACACATTATGAAGTTCTTCTGAAGGTTTCCTGTGCCAAGTGAGAGCAAACTGGTGATCTGTCCTACCCTTCATCTCTATATTGGGGGGGTCAGTGAACATGAATTGAATTAAATCTTTGTGAAAACTGTTGAGAAAATAAAGTATTGATATTACTTGTGAGACTTTTATGTGAGTCAATTAAATTAGTGCTGTACCTTTCAACTAGCAAAATGAGAGCATCATTACTATATGGAAATATAATGTTCCATAATATTTTTATTGTAAGACAGGGGATGTGTCTTACTACACTCTAATGTACAGTTTACACATGACTGTAAAGTTAGTTGTAATCCATAAACAGGCAATATAGATCTTAGATATTTCTTTTAAGATCAGTTGGAAGGAAAATTCCTTATTCCTTAGCAACACCATAGGAAGCACGATTGTCTCCAGGAAAAAAAATTCTTATCTTCCCCATTTATTCCACATAAAAAGGCAATAGAACATTTTGTTATTCTAATATTTAAGGGGAAATCCAATGATTTTCTGATTATTTTTATGTATTATTTATTCAAATTATGTGACAGAAACCTTTAAAAATATTTATTTTACATTCTTTGTTTTATTTTCTGAGTTACTTACTGAGCTCACCTGCAAATAAGGACCAAGAGACATCTTTTCCCTGAATTTCATATGCCACAATAGAAAACAACACAATATGTAGAAAGGTTATGTGTTTCCTGGGTTCTTGGGGATTGTTAGTTTCAAGCACAGTGCAGTACACATAGGCATATTACTTGAGCATTTTCACTTTAGGCTATTTGGAAATGTGTCATTTAAAATGTGGAATCCTGGCACAAGATTTTCACACTGAAATTTTTTCAAAACTATCTAAAATGTGTCTTATTTGTGAAAATGCATCTTATTAATCCATTGTGATATAAAATAACAGCTGCTAATATGATTTTAAAGTTTATAATAAAGTGCATCAAAATGTCTATAGAACGCATCGTGACAGCACAGCCAACAAGCGATATTTCAGGGACTTTTTAATGTGTGAGTAAAATGCCAACATGGCAGAAAATGAAAACTCCCAGATGTACTTTTTCTGACTTTGACATTTGCTCTGCTAATTAGAACCCTACATTCAGTCATCTTAGGGATTTCTGTTGATTGATAGAAAAGAAAGGGGACCTGGTAGTCATTGGTACAAAAGAATCTCTGCACCCCTGGTGACAGCTTGTATCGGTTAGTTATTGCTACAATAATGCTGTGTAACAAGTCACTCCAGCTCAGTTGTCTAAAATTGTTTATTCTTAAGTTAATGAAATAGCTAATGTTTGGCTAACATCAAGGTTATATTCAACTCTGCTGGGATCGAAGTGAAATTTGTGTTTATTTCTGCTCAAAGAGCCTCTCTGTGCTCCTTCAATCAGTGACTACCAGGGCATGCTTTTCCCATGAAAATGGCACATATGCAGGAAAGTAGAAAAATATGAAATGGTCCTAAGAAGCAGGTTTGTAATTAGTCACATTGACTTGCATTTCATTGGCCACAGGAAATCATAAAGTCAACCATGACATAAATAGCGATGGGTTAAGGGAAAAAAAATCCCCTAGTGGGGGAACTGTATTAATAACAACGATGCAATCACATGTCCCATAATGTATTTCTTCTCTTCAAATGCATGACTCTCCTTAGAGAAAATCTGTCAGTGACAAGATCATCCATTTGTAGTGATGAGGGTCTAGGAGTCTTCCATAGCTGTGGTTTTCCTTCTAAATTAATTATCTGATATGAACATAACCATATAATCATATTAGTGGTAGTATTATGTAAGAATAAGATTTTAGAGTAAGATGTCTAGCACTGAAACCCTCCCTCCAGCAAATATTGTTTTTGTGACTTGAGTAAGTTCTAAATAATTTTATTTGTTTTCTTTATTTGTAAATGTGGGAAACCATAACATAGCTCACAGGGTTGCTTGAAGGGATTAAAATATTAATTTCTGTAAATATTGACTTAAGGGGCCAGAGTGATAGCACAGGAATAGGGCGTTTGCCTTGCACACAGATGACCTGGAACAGACCTGGGTTCAATCCTCGGCATCCTATATGGTCCCCTGAGCCTGCCAGGAGCTATTTCTGAGCACAGAGCCAAGAATAACCCCTGAGTGCCTCCAGGTGTGGCCCCAAAACCAAAAACAAAAAGTATTGACTTAAAAACTAATCATCTTCAGATAAAAAAAATATATGGCCATTTTTATTTGCTTTTATTCACTATGTTGTTTAAGAAATATAAATACTGAAAGGTAGAAACTATATCTTCAATGTTCTGAGGATTTTTCAATATCTCATTATATTTGACGCATTATCTAATATATGAAGCTAAACACAAGTAAAAATGTTTCTTTTTTACAACTTCTTTGCCAAAATAGATTTTTGCCTACTCTCTGATTACATTTTCTTTTCCCTGGGAAACACGGTAACTGAAGTACTGAAACAAAATAATAATCATTCAGAATATATTTTTATAATAGGTGAAAACCATTTCTAAACAATAGAGAGCAGAGTCTGTGAAATGAGAAAGATGAATAAAGAATACTGTGTGATACACACACATATACAATGAATACTACTCAGCTATGACAAATGCTGAGTAATAATTTACCTCTATATAGATGGAGCTAGAAGAAATAATGCTAAGTTGCTCAGTCATGAGAGAAACAATGATCTCGGATAAAGAATATAATCTTTCGTATGTGGATATAAAGGATCATAGTAAGGATTTCATAAATCCTTCATGAAAAGGAAGGGGACGCCTCAGAGAAATTTGACTCTTAAAAAACTGCCAGTTTATGGGCTGGAGTGATAACACAGCGGTAGGGCGTTTGCCTTGCAGGAGGCTGACCCAGGATGAACCTGGGTTCAATCCCTGGCATTACATATGATCCCCCAAGCCAGGAGCGATTTCTGAGCGCATAGCCAGGAGTAACCCCTGAGGGTCACTGGCTGTGGCCCAAAAACAAAAACAACAACCACCAATCGGAAAAAAAAATCCCTGCCTGTTTTCTTAGGAGAAAGTGATTAGTGATTAGAATATTTGTGTAAGCATTATTGATATTGAAATCAAGTGCCTAAAATAACATTTGTTTATTTAAAAAATGCATCGTATTTGATTTGTGGAACCAAAAGCAAAACCAAACAAACAAAAAGTTATATGGTATTACTAGAAAGGTCACTAACAAAAGCTTTGGAAGGCAGAGTAAAACACTGATTTTATGGTATATAACTTATGTGTAGTGTGAAGATAGAACTAATATGAGGATACAGTATTTACTACCATTATTAGCTACTAGGAGGTAAGAAAAAAAAGTACATAAAGGGTACAGCTGAGTTGGAGCTAGAAAATTTTCTCAAGAATTAAACATACAAGGGCTGGAGAGATAGCATGGAGGTAAGGCATTTGCCTTGCATGCATAAGGCCGGTTGTTCGAATCCCGGCATCCTATATGGTCCCCTGAGCCTGCCAGTAGCTATTTCTGAGTGGAGAGCCAGGAATAACTTTTGAGTCCTGCCGGGTCTGACTCAAAAACAAACAAACAAACAAACAAAGAATTAAACATACAGAAATGGGATACACAAAGCACATTGAAAAAAGTGATTTGGAATTAGACAGACTGTTGAATTTATCTCTCATTCAAACTTGGCAAATTTTTTAATTTTTTTTCAACTGGTCACTTTTTCCTTATGGAAGAGGGAAATACTTTGCTAGGTTGTGCTCGGGCTGAATCCCAGTGGAACTCCTAAAGCTGTGTCCTGTCAGTGATTGAACCAGGGTTGGCTGCAGGCAAGGCATCTGCTTTTATTTCCTGTGATATCTACCTATCTGTTTCTAAAAGAGGTATGTGAAAATTTTCATCTATGTTTGAACATTTATCAGTTTCTTAGAATGCTTTCCATTTTAGCTCATGTATGTTAGTAGTATTTTTTGAATATCTTTTTGGGAAAACTTTTAAATATTAAGCAATAACTTTTATCTGATAGTGCTATAGATTTAAAATTTTCTGATATATTTTAGCAGTTATAATTGCTTATTAAGGTCAGTGTTCTTTGATTCTTAGCTTTCTTTAAGTCTCAATATACTTTATATATTATATACAAATATATGAATATATTAACATATATGCATATTATTTATATAGTTATAGCATAATCATAAAATTATATAATTGTGATATTTTAATATATTTATATATAAATAATATATAAATATTATATGTCATAAATAAATATTAAATATATATTTATATAAATATATACAAATATAAATAGATATAATTTTATATAATATTTAAAGCATATTTACATATATTTATATATACTCATACACCTTCCATAAATAAAATGAAAACATTTATCTTCTTTGTTTATATGTTAATGCTTAATGCATAGAGATATTTTAACCTTCTTTACATTTATCTTGTCGTGTAATTGCTCTTCTCTTCACCTGTCCAATTTTTCTTACTTATAATTTTGTTTTTATTTCTCAAAATCTATTCATATTTTTAAAATTGAGTTTTAGAAAAGCTTTGTTTTTAGCTTATGCAGAAAATAGTTTGAAAATGATATCTTTGCAGACTATCAGACAGAAAGCTGTATTTCCAATTAATTTTATCGCACCTAAATTATTGTTCTCTAATATTTTAACCCTATTCTTAAATTATTGTTATTCTTTATTACTTGTTTATTTTACTTGTCACTGTTTACTTATGCTTAACCACATTTAATTATTTGTTTTTCAATATTTTGTACATTCCAGTGCTGTTTCTACATTCCATTAGATTCTGATGAAGCAGATAGTTTATTTAGTAGTATTTATAGTGAGAAAATGAGGTTGTTCTATGATAAAGTATTTCTCAACATTTATTTTCTATAAGTGTATCTACTTTACTCTCAAACTTTAACAGTATTTTATTTAGTCGATAGTTACTGTTTTTCTAGTACTTTGGAATTATAGTTTTGTAATAATTTTAACCTAAAATATGTGGTTTTCTTTAAAACAAAATTTCTTTTTCATTGTTTTTACAGTTTATAATTTTTATTATGGTTTTCTATTTATTTTCTTATTATGTTTATGTTTTCCTTTAAGTCCTTGCATATATTTCCAGCTGCTAATTCTCTCATTTGTTTCATTGATTCATTGATAGTCTGTTAGATATCAACAATCCAAATTCTTGAGTTTAAAATTGCCATATTTTTAAAGTAGACTTGAGGGTTATTTTTCTTGAAATTTAGTTAATTAAAAATAATTTCTTTATTTGAACACCATAGTTATAAAAATGTTCATAGTTGGGTTTCAGTCATAAAATGTATCTCCCCTTCATCAGTGTAACTTTCCCACAATCAATGTCCCCTATATTCCTCCCCCCAACCCCATGCCTGTCTACAGGACAGGCATTCTATTTCTTTCTCTCACTATCATTGCCATGGTAATTGTCAGTGCAGTTTTTTCTCTAACTGCGCTCATCACTCTTTGTGGTAAGCTTCATATCAAAGACTGGTCCTTCTGGCCCTCATGTCTCTGACTATTATTATTATATTTTTTTCTTATATCCCACAGATGAGTGAGACTATTCTGTATCTATTTCTCCCCTCTGACTCATTTCACTCAGCATAATAGTCTCCATGTCCATCCATGTAAAGAAAAATTTCATCATTTCTTTTTAGCTACAAGCTGCATAGTATTCCACTGTGTAGATGTTTCAGTTTCTTTAGCCACTCACTGACTTGTCAGGCACCTGACTATTGTCAATAGTGCTGCAATGAATATAGAGTGAAAAGGGTATTTTTGCATTGTGTTTTTGTATTCCTAGTATATATCCCTAGGAGTAGTATTGTTGTATCATATGAGAGATCACTTCCATATTTTGGAGAAAAAATCCATATTATTTTCCAGAAAGATTGGACTAGACAGCATTCCCACCAGCACTGGAATGAGAGTTCCTTAAAACTCCCTGCATTCATGCCAGCACTGGTTATTCGTGTTCTTTGTAATGTATGCCAGTGTCTGTGGCATGAGATGATACCTCATTGTGGTTTTGATTTGCATCTCCCTGATGATTATACTGATCAGAGCATTTTTTCATGTGCCTTTTGGCCATCTGTATTTCTTCTTTGAGGAAGTGTCTGTTCATTTTTCCTTCCCATTTTTTGATGGGGTTAGTTTATTTTGATTTTTATTTTTGGTTTAATTTCTGTCAGTACCTTGTATAGTCCGGTATCTGATGGTATTGGGTGAATAGTTTCTCCATTCCATGGGTAGCCTTTGCATCCTCATCACTGTTTCTTTAGAAGTTCAGAAGCTTCTCAGTTTAATGTAGTCCCATTTGTTTATGTCTGCTTCTACTTGTTTGTCTACTTCTACTTGTTTGGACTTACCTGGACAATAATGTTTCCTCCTTGAAGATGCCTTTAGTCTCAATGTCATGGAAAGTATTGCCTATGTTTTCTTTAATATACCTTATAGTTTCAGATCTGATATCAAGGTCTTTAATCCATTTTGATTTATTTGATCTTTAGCCATTCATCTGTTGAAGGACATCTTAGCTGAATGGCTAAAGATTAAATCAAAATGGATTAAAGACCTTGATATCAGATCTGAAACTATAAGGTATATTAAAGAAAACATAGACAATACTTTCCATGACATTGAGACTAAAGGCATCTTCAAGGAGGAATGCATGGTGTTAGAGATGTGAGTTTTTGTTTTGCATGTAGCTGATCAGTTGTCCCAACACCACTTGTTGAAGAGGCTTTCTTTGCTCCATCTTGCATTAATGACCCTTTGTCAAAGCTTAATAGATTGTATCTCTGAGGGTCATTCTCTGAATATTCAAGTCTATTTCAAGGGTCTGTCTTAAAGGACTTCAGTTATTTTTTTACAGGTCACTTTGGCATATTAAAGGCTTATTCTAAAATTTGTGAGAGCGGATTTAGGTGCAGACATTTCTCTAGGGTTTAACTTACTCTAAATTTAAGAGGTGGCCATTGTAGGATCTTTTCTGGATTTCTAGGATAATCATTTAAATTTTCTGTACTCACTGATTGAAACTAAAACTGTGCTGTGTGATTTATAGAATTTTCTAGTGCATTGCTTGTTTGCTCTCCCCCTCCCTTTTTTTTTTGTTTTTGGGTCACACCCGGCAGCGCTCAGTGGTTACTCCTGGCTCTACACTCAGAAATCACTCCTGGCAAGCAGGAGGGACCATATGGAATGTTGGGATTCAAACCACTGTCCTTCTGCATGCAAGGCAAATACCCTATCCCCATGCTATCTCTCCGGCACTTTCCAAAACTTTATTTATTTAATGATAGATTGATTGGTTTGGAGCCACACCAGCAGTGCTTAAGAGTCACTCCTAGCTTTGCACTCAGAAATCAGCCCTGGCTTGCTAGGGGACCATATGGTACATGGGAATCAAACTGGGTCTCTCCTGGGTCAGTGGCATGCAAGGCAAATGCCCCACCGCTGTGCTATCTCTCTGGCCCTTATTTGCTCTTTCCTTAATGATTATTTATGGATTACATGGATTTGTACTTAGCACAAATGTAACACAGTATTTCATCAAAAACAGAGCAATTCAGTAAAAATCCTAGAGTTCTTTTTTTTCTATAATTATTCCTGTTTGGTTCTTTGTCCTACATTTGACAGTGACTTCAGTAGTCCTGAATCTTTATTGTTTAGTGCAAAGACTTCAGTTATTTGCTTGGGGAGTTCTTGATTGTGATTCCAGAAAAAGTTAGGTGACAATTATTTTCTTTTTCTCAAGACCTCAGATAGAACCATTCTATCATCCTTTCTCTGAATAGTTACTTTTTATGTTTTTCTAATCACAGTTGTTTATAATAGGAGGACTATTTTAGGTGAAAGTAGAAATTTTATTGTTATATTTACTTTTTAAAATTGATTTGTATTTGATTTTCATTTTTTATGTTTGTTGTATTCACTATTCATTTCAGACCAAAACTTTTTTGAGAATGTTCTTTGGCTCACTGAGTTTTATCTCAATAATTATAATTTTACTCCTACATGTTCTAAAAGCAATCATTCTTAAATGTTTGATTGTTTTTCAGTTTTTTCAGTTTTTGAAATAGAACCTTTGTTTATTCATAATTAAATTTAGTATTTTATTGCTTTAAGTCCTTGAAATATTTTTATTTTAAGTTCCTTTCAGTTCACTTTCAGTTGTATCTGTAGACTCGTTATTTACTAACATTATTTAAACCCCTACTTTATAGTTAAGGAACATAATTTCAGGAAGTTAACTCATTTGTTCATATATATATAGTATATATATATATATATATATATATATATATATATATATAGTATATATGCTATTAGGACATGATGGAGGTAGGTTAGAATAAAGTTCTGGTTACTTTAGAACATTTACTTAAAATCACTGTGTTGGGTAGTCCTGATCATCTGCCCACTCTGGTCAGTCAGGTCTGTGTCTGGGAGGGAACAGAGAATCTCCCATCTTTCCCATCAACCCTCCTTTTCCCAAAACATTTCAATTTATATCATATATATCCTGGAAGATTGCATCTAGCAATTCTTTCTCAGAAAATATACAGCCCAAACACCAGCTGAACTGACCAATGAACTAGTTTTCTAAAATATTTTTAATCATACTTAGATAACTTTGCTTGTTTAGAAAAATAACATCTAAAGCAGATAGATACACCTCTAGCCACCTTTTATACAAACAGTTCAATAGATCACTTTCTTAAACACTCTGAAACTGCAACATTCCAAATCACTAAATGCATAGATCAATGGGGGAAAAGCTACGAAAGACACCTGCAGTTGGGGATATGGAAAAAAATCCTGGCAAATTTCCAAGTTCTCCAAAACATCTGACCTTTATAAATGAGGACATCAATACTTAATGTTTTAGCAATGGAAATCAAAGAGTTGCTAGCCTGTGAAATTAAGAAGTCTATAGATGAACAATTCAACAAATTCAAAAAAGAACTCTTTCAGAAGATGAGAGAATCCATACAATTGGGACGAAAGAAACTAAAAAACATGTTAGCAAGCCATAATAGTAGAATTACACACAGAATTGCATAGATGAACTTGAAGATTACAAGTCCGTAGTGATAAAGAAGTCAAAATCACTGTGTTGTTTCCTTTATGTCATTAACATACAACATATAAAAATTTTCTCAGTTCAAGTAATTATTCTTTCCTTCAACTAAAAACTTCAGGATTAGGAAAAGTTGTATGATATTGAAGCAAAGAATACTTAAAGTAGTTTTTTTTTTTATCACTGATACTTTATACTTGGGCTAAAGTCCTGAATTTTAGAACACAACGATAGTAAAAGGAAAGGCAAAGACCAAGAATAGAAGTAAATCTTGGACATTTATCAAAGGTAAACATGTTTGGTTTTGATCCATAGGGCCAAATATTTTCTCTCTTCATATTAGGCCATATGTTTAATCCCCTATAAAAAAATACAAAAACAAACCAAGTATTCACCTCAAGGTCAGAAGAACCTATTACTAATTCTACCACAGATTATATCTGTGTAACGTTGGGAAAATTCTAACATTGCTCTGTGCCTTATTTCAAAACAAAACAAAACAACAACAATAACAACAACAAAGAAGCATAAGGGAAGGAGTTATAATGAAGTTGTGTGGATCTTTAAAGTACTTTCTAGTATTGTGGACCTGTAAAATGTGACTTAACATACACTCTTGGACAGAATTTAATCCAGAAAAAAAAGCTTTCATGATCATATCTGAGTACTAATTTGTCCATTGCTTTATGACATATGCATGATGCTTGTTTTAAATAACTCAACAAGGTTAATTACCAGCACAGTCTACAATTGCGTGGTAGTACAGTGTTTTTTTATTTTTTTTATTTTTAGGCATGTGTGACAACATTGCAAAGTGGATCAGCTGTGTGCCTGTTTGTAATTTATCATTCCCTTAGTTTAAAATGGCCACAATTTCAAACATGTGTTCTCCCATTCCCTGACCTCTGTGGACCGTGTGTTTTATGAAAATTAACTATGATGCTTAAATAAAAATTTTATAAAAAATTAACTTTAAGAAAAGCTTATACACAGTTTATGAACCTTTTTTAGTTTGTTTGTGTTTTGGGGGAGGAACATCTGGTTATGCCCAAAGCCTTCTCCTGGTTTCGCACTCAGGAATCACTCCTGTCAGGGCTTGGTATGCTGAGAGTTGAACCTTGGTCATCTGCATGCAAGACAAATACTCTACCCACTGTAGAAACACTCCAACCCCTATTGAACTCTTTAGAAGATTCACAAAAATAGTATCAAAATAGAAAATAAAAATTTGAGGGGGATTATGATGCTATATAGAAGTGAGGACTTTCAAAAGGGTCATTATTTTATTCAACATTGGCTAAAAGTTGTCCCTGAATAGAGATGCTTGAATTGGTTAAGGGATAAAGTTGAAATGTTTCAAATAAATGTTTAAAAACTCTTAATGATTTCTTGCTTCATTATATAATTTGTTTCTTAAAAATAACTTTATAAATTCACATTTTGAATAACCCACAAATTCTACCATAACATATAAGGAGGGATGTTACATTCACAATTACAGGGGTTTGTTTTGATAATGTAAATTTTCATATGGAGAAGGAAATTTGTCATAGCCTTAAATAAGCTAAAAATAATAGAAGATGTTCCTTATAAACTCTTACCTCAGGAAGATTTCACTTTTTCTCTTCTGTCAGCTGAAGGAGTGTTGAATAACTGCTATGAAAAGTAAATGCCAGTTTTTGTGAGATTATTAACATTAGTGAATATAACATTTATTGTTATTGTGAATTATCTCTTCTCACTCATATGACCTGAAATAAAATGAACAAGTAATAATGAATGGCATTTGAGTCAGTAAAAACATTCTAACTCATATACTTTGTATTAGTACAGTATGCATATTTTCATCCAGAAGAACATAAATATTTTATTTTTTGCATCATAAAATTACAGCAATAGGAAAATTATTATTTTCATACATATAATCTTTGTAGGTTTTCAGAAAACACTTCTACTTAGAAGAGTAACTTGACTGATCAATTCAGACTGATACAAAAGACACTGGAAGCCATTTTAACATTGGGACTTACCAAGGTCATTATGACTTAAGCTAAAAAGAGGTTATCTTTATTGCCAGAGGTACTTCTTATTCTTATAGATAAAAAGAGGTGTTATTTTTAATTTTTATTAGTCGTATTCTTATCTACAGATATTGTTTTATATTAAAATCATGCAATTTTTGCAACTTGGATGTAACTGGACCATTTCATGTTAAGTGAAATAAGTTAATGGAAAACTTACTGGATGTTCTCACGAATGTGTGATATACATTTGGCTCTTACAATAGGTTGTGAGTCAATAATTTGACACCTTATGTCAGTTATAACTATAAAAATTATGTAAAATACTATAAAGCAGGAGCAAAATATTACTAGTGATACTGAGGTAATGATGAGAGAAATGTGAGTTTTATCTTTATTTGTTATGGCTTAAGATCTTTCTAGTTATAATGTCAGTACTCAAACATATTATTCTAACATTATATTTGTATATTGACTTTTGAAAAATAATGAAATAAAACTTAAACTAAAACTTTGAATAAAAGAGCATATAGGGCCGGCAAGGTGGTGCTAGAGGTAAGGTGCCTGCCTTGCAAGCGCTAGCCAAGGAAAGATCGCGACCGCGGTTCGATCCCTCGGTGTCCCATATGGTCCCCCCAAGCGAGGGACAATTTCTGAGCGCTTAGCCAGGAGTATCCCCTGAGCATCAAATGGGTGTGGCCTGAAAAACCAAATAAAAAAAAGAGCATATAATTATTTTTTTTCAAGCACAGGAGAATAAAAAGACAGATATACTCGAGTACAAGCTGAAATTTTGTGCTGAGGAAAAAAAACAAAACCCAAACTCGGCTTATACTCAGGTCATACAGGTCGCAGCTGAGCTGAAGAGGTAGGTGGCTAAACTGAACTATATGCCACTGAACTATTTAACCCACAATATTCAGTGGCACATTTAATTAAGTGAAAAACCCATTTAAGGAATGAAGTCATGTAAATAAATGTTTATAAATCCTGAATCCTTATAATCAGGGGTTTTGGAGTATAAGGATTCAGGATTTTTTAACCATTTATTTAAAATGCTTTGCTGTCTTAAATGGTTTATTCACTTTATTAAAGTTGCAATTGAATACTATGAGTTAATGTGGTATGTTAATGGTATACAGTATATCAAACAATCATGTATTATAAATGCAATATTTATTTACTGATTACTCAATTATTGTAATTATTTTGAGTATATATTTTACTTTTGAAATTTACCAGTGACTGCTACATTTTCCACGTCAGCTTATACTTGAGTCACTGTTTCTCAGTTTTTAGGGTAAAGCTAGGAGGTCAGCTTATTCTTGGGCTGGCTTATATTCGAGTATATACTGGTAAAAGTACTAACTAAAAAAATTATCCATCCTTATTTAAGTGAAATATCTTCCACTTTTTTTTTTGTTTTGTTTTTTTTTTGGGGGGGGGAATCATACCCAGCGGCACTCAGGTGTTACTCCTGGCTCTTTGCTCAAAAATTGCTCCTGGCTCGGGGGGACCATATGGGATGCCGAGGAGCAAACCCACGTCTGTCCTGGGTCAGCCACATGCAAGGCAAATGCCCTATTGCTGTGCTACTACTCTGGCCCAAATGTTCTTTTAATCCCATCCAAATGTGGTGATATCATCACACTAATATAAAATAAAAGTAAAACTGGTACAAATATTTAATAATATAAATTATTTCATGATTTAACATACCAATATTTAGGTTAATATACCTCACATCAATTTATATTTCTAAATTGAGCCTGATGTTAGAATCATGGAGATGATTTAAAAATGAAATGATGAAAATATGAAAGGTTATGCTTGCAAAAAATGTATCCAAAATAGAGTATTTTTCTGGTCACACTTGGTGACTCTCTTGGCTCTGCACTCAGAAGTCATTCCTGGCAGGTTCGGGGACCATATGGTATGCCAGGATTCGAACCAGGTTCTGTCCTGTGTTGGCTACTTGCAAGGCAAATGCCTTACCACTGTGCTATCGCTCCACCCCTTAATTTGGTTTTTATGACAATAAGTCAAAATTGAATACATTTTTGTTTTGTTTTGTTTGTTTTTGACCACACTTGACTGTGCTCAGGGCTTACTCCTGGCTCAGAGTTCAGGTATCACTGCTGTGGAGTTTAGCATACCATATACAATGATGAGAATTGAACCCAGGTTTTCTCTGTGCAAAGCAAGGACCTTACCTGCTCTATTATCTCTCCATCCAAAAAATAAACTTTTATTTCATGTGCGTACTGGTCATCTATCTATCTTCTTTAGAGAAATGTCTGTTCATTTCTTCTCCCCATTTTTATGGGATTATTGGATTTATTGTTGTTTATCTTGGTATATCTTGGATATTAACCATTTACCTGAGGGGATTATTTTGACAGGATGATCATTTTGATAATGTTGTTACTTCCAATCCATGAACTTGGAATGCTTTTCCATTCCTAAGGTCCTCTACTTCTTTCTTAAGTTATTGTGGTTCACTGGATAATGGTCTCACACCAGAGAGAAGGACATTTAAGAAAATTTAGAAACAATCTGTGTTCACAGTAATGTGGTAAAAAGGAACTCTCTTTCACTGCTTGTGAGAATGTTGTATTGTTTAGCCACTATGGAAAAATATATATCATGCAAGAAATTAATAATATATTTCCCATATGACTCAGTGGTCTAACTATATGGTATCTACCCCCAAGAAACCAAAAATATTCATATGAAAAAGATAAGTGAGCATCTATGTTCATTGCAGCACCAAGTATAAAAACCAGGATCTGGAAATAATTTAGTTGTATCATGACATAAGAGTGGATAATGAAATTGTGAAATACTTAAATGTTAGAAAAATATGCAACAATATAAATAATGAAATTGTGCAGTTTTTTGGTTGTAACTGGACCATCTCAGGTTAAGTGAAGTAAGTTAGAAGGAAAACTTACTGGATGTTCTCACTAATATAATATGTGATATAGAAAATAGTATGTCAAGGAATGGAAGATTTTTTTTAGTAAAAAACATTTATTGTATATTATTTGAAGTGGAGCATTAATTGGTACAGTACTATGCATAATTTCTTATCCTTGGAAAATTAAACAAAATGGATAAAAAGTAGAAAAGCAGAATGAACATGTAAAAGACAAAAATTAAACATTTTATAGTGTTCCCTGTTTAAGTACTAATGTTCTCTCCCTCCCTTGTTTTAGGAAGTATATGGCTTGTTCCTTTTCTATATAATCATTAATCTCCTACAAATATTGATGGAATCTAATTTTATCAGTAAATGCCAGTTTACATTTTTTATTCAACTGGTTGGCTCAAATAATCAACAAAATGCCCTACTGTTAAGAGATCATTTTTCCCCTCTTATAAAAATGTAATACTCTTCTTGTATAAAGTTTGGAATGGAAGATTTTATTTATTTATTTAACACAACAAATGGCGCTCCAAACTTTGACCTGAATCCTGGACCCAAGAAAACAGTGATCATGGTGAGATTTATGCTTTTCAGTTTCATTTGGGCTTTTTTCAGTTGCGGTGAGCCCAAAACCTTGGGCTACCACGTGCAACAATTTTCAAAGATGGCCGACACCCCATCTGGGGGCTCAAAGGCCATTAAAACAAGAGAGGTGAAAGCTTGCATCACCTCCAGCCCAGGCCCAGGCCCAGAACTGAAACTTTGGTACAAGAAACAAAAACCTGGGCCTCTTCAAAAACTTATTAAAAGTCTAAATTGGAAAAGGAGGAAAAAAAGACTATTGAAAATGGACTGATTTTCTGAGAATGACCTGCGGCTTGAATTTGGATTTCAACTTTGGAAATTTCGGACTGAACTTTTAGTTTAAATAACTTTGAACTTTGAACATCCAAAAGCCCTCTGCAAAAGCTGTGGCCAAAAACTGGCTTGCTAAGTGCTGCCCTAAGGGAAAAGCGGCAAAAGGTTATCAGCCCAGAAGCAAAAACGCCTCAGCTCAGCTTTGCTCCGTGGCAAGCCTGAAAACCTGCAACCTCATGGTCTACAGAACTGTCTGCGGGGCCTGAAACTATGAAAGGAAGCCACGTGGTGAGATCAGCGTGGAACAAACCAACATCTGAACTTTAAAAGTTTACAGAAGCCACGTGGTGAGATCAGTGTGGAACAAACCAGCATCTAAACTCTAAAAATTTACAAAAGCCACATGGTAAAATCAACGTGGTGAAATCAGCGTGAAACAAATTAATCATTTAAACTATGATTTTAGGTGTAGGAACTTAGCAGGTAATTTTACAGTTTACTCATAG
The DNA here is from genome assembly GCF_024139225.1 of Suncus etruscus. Taxonomy (NCBI): domain Eukaryota; kingdom Metazoa; phylum Chordata; class Mammalia; order Eulipotyphla; family Soricidae; genus Suncus; species Suncus etruscus. The sequence continues at coordinate 22,613,685 of NC_064867.1, read as the reverse complement.
TTGATGATGTAATAAGTTTTAGTTAGTTAGTGGTTAAAAAAATAAAAATAAAAGGAAGGTAATACAGTTTAACATCTAATTTCTAACCACCTGCATCTTTGTCTTAGTCATTTTCTTTATAATTTAAATGTGTTTTGTTGTCTTTCAAAGTTAATATTTTCAATTGCAAAATGTTTTACTGTGTATTTTAATGTACTTAGCCTGTTTTTAAAATGTATGTTATGCATGTATGCTGAAGTACTTGTGTATAGGAAAGGTATAGGAACAATAAAGTTCCCCCAATATAGTTTAAAAGTATAGGAACATGAAAGTTCCGAAATAGTGCTTGGTAAAAAAGCATTAATAGAGTTTTAGGTTACAGGTGTAAAGTATATTTTGCAAAAATATGTTTTTGAAAAGGGCTGGTATATTAATTTTCACTCTATTACGTTGGTGCATAAAAATATTAAGAAAAGGAGGAAATGTGGGTGTACCTATTTAAGACCCTAGACCCACCCTTTTCTGGGAGGGGTCTTGGGAACCGGATAATAGGTGTAACTTTACCTGCGAGCCCCTCCCATTCCTGGGAGGGGTCTGGGAAATGTTAGATAAGGCGGAACCAAGGGGATTTGGGGCCTTTTGGCTCTTTGCCCTTTCTGCGCTGCTGTGCACTCTGGCTTCTGGGTTTCTGTGTAGATGCAGGGCCAAGAATAACTAGTGCTTAAAAGGTTATGAGATAGGCCACACACATGTGGTGAATAGGGCATGAATAAAGTTAATGCTTCCTGAAGCCTGCCTGTGAGTGAGTCTTGATTACGCCGATTACCTGGGCCTGGAATCCGCCAGCTGGATGGGGATGAAGCCACGTGGCTGGGGCCTAAGCACAAAGGCCTCCATCCATCGCCATCCAGCCCCATTGTTAATTATTTAATGCAACAATAGGCAAAAAAAATATCTGCTCCAGGTTACAAAAACAAATATGTCAAGGAAGGAGATAAATGGAGGTGAAATGCAAGAAAATCAGGTCTGGAAGTAACAAAGGGACTAGGTACAGGGAGCTTGTTCTCATCTTTGGTGTTATATCTAAACCAGTATACCCAACACTATTGAAAGCATAGGACCCAAATCATAATAGTTAAAATTAAAAATGTGACTTTCAAATATTCAGATTTGGGGGGTGGGAGGTAATCTGAAGTAAGGTGGAGAGAAAATGAGGTGATTATTGGAGGGAGGAACATTTTATGTCTAAAAATCTACTATAAACAACTTTCTTGATCATAGTATCTATATAAAATTAAGTTTTTAAAATGTTAATTTAAAAAGACATCCGTGATTGTCAATACCTAGATGGGTTATACAAAAAATGTTCAAGAAAAGGAAGACAATAATTGATGAATAGTTTTTTTCCACTTTCTTTCAGTAATGCTGTGTTGAGTTGGCTATTGTTCTTGACCAGATTACAACTCCAGCCAAAGAGACACTTTGCATGCAATCCTCCTGTCATGGTCTAGTTACTTCTCCTCCTCTGCTATTCACGGTCAGGTTGGAAGTAGCCCCTACCAGAAGAGTAAATTTCTGAGATCTGAAATTTTCCCTACCTCCCTTTACTAAGTCTTCCCCAGTACAATCTTATCTAAATATTCATTCTGTTTTCTACTGGGACTCTAACTGATGATGAACACTGAAGTGTTAAAGTGTGAGCTATACAATAGCTGTGACATGTCAGGAAGTGACATTCCCATCACACATGGCTTTTTGTTCTTTCATTTGTTTTATGTATGATGTGGTTGTTGGTGGTGACATTTTTGCCAACACAAATACTGTATTCTTAGAACTGTCTCACATATAGGACAAGCTGTAATTCAATGTAATAATAATCTTGTTTCAAAATATTATGAAACAACCTATTGTATTTTATTATATTGTAATTACTTTTCCTCAATGTAGAGAGAGCTTTCATAAATACTTCTAAGAAATGGATTATTAAAACCTTTGGTTTTCCTTGTTTTTTTTTTTTTTTTGCACATTTCAAACATTTGATGATGTGAAATTTCGTCAATAGATATTTTAAATTATTAGTAAATGAGCAGAATTCCAAGCTAGTAGCATTGCCATTTTTGCTATTTTTTTAGGAATATGAATTTAAATGAGTCCTGATGTTTAAGATCCTTTTTACACACATGTATACTTTGTTCAATAGAATTCTCTGAAGAAAAAACTAGCTTTAGAAGTGTTTACCTAGGCCATGTGGATGATGGCACTTGCAGATGAATCTACCAGGGGTCCTCAAACTTTTTAAACAGGGGGCCAGTTCACTGTCCTTCAGACTGTTGGAGGGCCAGATTATAGTAAAAACAAAAATTATGAACAAATTTCTATGCACACTGCATATATCTTATTTAGAAGTGAAGAAACAAAATGGGAATAAATACAATATGTGGCCCGCGGGCTGTAGTTTGAGGACCCCTGAACCATGACTCTTTCCTCAGATAACTAACACAATTCTAATTCACTGTCATTACTCTATCAAATTTTGCTTTCTTATTACTCAAAATAAACTTTACTCCAGCCTCTTCATCACTTGACCATGCCTGAGCTCTGTCAGAGGTTAGAATGTGTCTCAATTTTCCATCTTTCTGTTTCTTCACCCTTACCATACCCATCTGTGCTTCTCTTAAACTATTCTGATCACAGGTCAGCATTCATTCTATCTCAATTCAGATGCTACTCACCCTCATGTTCCTTCAAACAGTGTGTAACATGGATCAGGTTTACGTTGCTTGATGCAAATTATTTAACATTGAATGTATCTAAAGTTTTAACTTTCTCTGAGAGAAAAAGGTCCTTGTTGAATATAATTTTTATAGATAAATTCTCTGACAATTTTATATGCATCTGACTGAAGTCATATAGAATTTTGTTCAAGGCTATAAAGATTACACATGGATGCAGAGAATTGTATCTTGTATACAACAGACCCAGGTTTGATGCCTGGCACTACATATGGCCTCCCAGGTCTCACTATCAGAAGTAATCTCAACCAAGTGTGGTTCAAAAAAAAACCCCATAGTTTTATCATTGAATTATTTCACATTTTAAGAGCAACATTAATGAAACCAATGTAGACATATATATTAAAGTTAAAAAAATTTATGTCTCTTTTCTTAATATAGCTCAGTTATCTGGGAATTCCATGCAGTTTCATGGAATTCAGTGCCTTTTCTATGCAGGACACAGAATTTCCATACAAAGAAAAATTTGAGTAAGTTAGAAAAGAACTAATGGACTAAAATATCAAAGTTATATGGTGACTTGTATACAAAATAAAAGTCTAGTCCATTTTATTTTAGTATAGCAAGTTAGGACTGAAGCCAATCAGTTTGCTCCCTGCCATACCATATGGTCCTTGGAGCCCACCATGACTGGTTCACGTGCACAGCCAATAGTTAATATAAGCCCCACTAGGTATGGCCCAGAAACAAACAAAAAGAAAAATATAGAAATTCATTATCAAAGTGCTTCAAATCTGAACTGAATATGGATGAATTCATCAAATTCTAGGTGATTCTTGGAGCTAGTATATGTAATATTGGGGAAACTGAAAGGATAGGAGTAAGATTTACATATTTATCCTAAGAAAGATTCCATTTCATATTATACTTAAGTAGCAGCTTCTGTCCAAATGCTTGTCCAAAGTTTTGCCCAATTTTTGTCCAAAGTTCTGTTCAAATGCTCACTTTACTTGTGCAGGCCAATTTGGCTGCTCAAAGACAGAACCTGCATCTTTATCGTAAGATTGTTTTGGGGTTAATGGAACCCACTTCACCCAGTTTATGTATCTAGAAATCAACACACTCTCTAAGCGTTTCTTAACCAATATCTAACAGCTTTGGGGCATAAGTTTATACCTTTTCCCTTGACCAATATTTTAAGCTATAACACACTTAGCCATTGGAATTAAGCTTTAGTTACTAATTATCCTTGCTGACTCTACAATGTACTTCTCTCAGCTATCTTTCATTCCTTTCATTCATTTCAGTGCTCCTGAACTTCTCACATGAAACAAATGCACCTCCCACAGTAACCAAATGCACTACCAGATCTGCTTCCAAAGGGAACCAGAATATTACTAAAAAGAACAGCAAGACAAATAGTACAAGTCTGAAGAATTATGGTAAATAATCACTCAATGTCCTAGCAGATTATTCCTTTTAGTAAATATTTACTGCTAGAGTCAGTAGTCAACAGGAAGGGACAATAGGATGAACATGCCCTTCTAAGAAACATTTTGTGGTAATAAAATGATTGTTTTTCTTAGTAGACACAATTATAAAAGCATAGTTAATAAGAAATGTAGAAAACAAACCTCAATATTTGATGTGAGGGTTTGGGATCTGATTTGATTCAGAAAGGAAAGTCACTATCTTTATTTTTAAGATATACTGTTGGTAAGACTTTTACAAAATAAATTTCTTTAGGTATACAGCTCAACATACTGTGAGGGGGAAAAAGAAATTCATTAAACACTTACCAATAGTGTATTGAGAAAATAAAAATATTTTTTTCAAAAGAAAAAATGTTTCACAAAACTTTAGTAGTTATTAAAGGCCTAAACTTTTCACTCACTAACCCTGTTTGTCTTTTACTTTTCTTGTAAATGCTAACACTTCATCTTACAAATTAGTTTTGGACAAAGCAATGTCTTATAAAAGTACTTTATAATGATCAGTAGCTCATGGCTCTACACATATACTTTTCACTATATTTATAAACTTCATTAAGGTTTACATTTGAATGCTGAGACTTACGATCACATATTTATTCTTTTTCTTATATCTCATATATTTTTTAGAAACAATGTACATATGAGTGACTGACATTCTTTCTTCATGATATCTAGTGCTCATCATGTGTGCTTTTGTGTGTGTGTGTGTGTGCTTGTAGTTGCATATGATGGTAGAAAATGGTAAGTCATCGTGTAAGCAAAATGAAGTGAACTTGAGAAAAAGAGAAAGACTAATGTTTTGAGAGGCAAGATAACCTAAAAAGATTTTATCTGAACCAAATGATACGAATAAAACACAAAGTATAGGAAAAAGTAAATTCGAATTCTTATGCTCATCATAATTTGGGAACTGTGCTGCCATTTATGGTTGCTACTAGTCATTAATGGTTAATTCAAATTATGTGACTAAAAAGTAAGCAAAATGAAAAACTCGCTTAGTCCCTATACCAGACACATTTTAAGAAGTCAATATACACATGAAATCACAGAATGACCTAGCCCAGATATATATCTTGTGCATCAATGATCTGTTGAAAAGTCTTGTTTTAGAAAGTGTTGTAATGCTAGACTAACAGAAGTAACTACATACTATCATCTGATGAAGCACATGCAAATTCCTCTGTCCACTACCTTCATATCCTCTTTCTTCCAAGGACTTGAAATAAGAAGAAAAAATTTAGCCCCATAGGAAAAAAAGATCGAAAGACAAAGAGGACTGTTGTAAAAATAAGAAGCTTTAAAGAATCTGAAGCAGATGTTATGCTGGGAGCAAATATGCACGATAGTACCACCTGTGCCCACTTAATTCCATCCTAACTCATTTCCTCCAGGTTACCATGAAGAAAGACAGGGATTCAAAGATTTAAGTTATTTTGGTGAGGAGAAACAAAGAAATAAAGGAAGAATGTGAGCGTAGGTTTCCAGTTCAGATGTGGAGCTCATTGGCAGAAGGGAATAAGGATTTACTTTCTGTGATTGTTTCTGAACTCTCGGATAAGCATGTTCCTCTGTCTCGAGTCTGACTGGCTGGTTGAATCACCATGCAAAGTTGTTCCATCTGCACATTTTTGAGCAAAAAATTATATGTCAGTTACTGCTAATACAATATAGAGATAGAGAATGCATACTTTCACTAAGGACATGATATTTTTTGAGTAGGATCATTCTTTAATCTCAGACAACTATTTTTTTTCAGTAAGAAACTTTATAAAAATTATAGAGTTCTGTCAAATTTGTTTAAATATAATGACTTTAGCTAAGCAAATTTGTTCATGATTGAGTTACAGTTATACAATGCATACCACCCTTCAACAGTGCACATTTCCTGTCACCAGTGGCCCCAGTTTCCACTCCCACCATTTCCACCTTCTCCACTGTCTGCCTCTGAGGTAGGCAGTTTACTTTTCTCTCTTCCTTTTTGACACTGTGGTTTGCACTATTGCTAATGAAGGGTTATCATGCCCATCACTTGTTTTCTGGCATGTATTTCATACTATTTTATTGTTTCTTAGTCTGCTATAGGGGATATTACTTTAATATTTACCTTCCAATGGGTTTTTTCATTTTTCTGGCATTTTACAAATGGTCCTTTTGTATGACTCTCACATTATTCTTGCTTTGAAAAGAGTAGCTCGTTTCATGTGTTGGTTTAGATTACTAAAGTTGTACCACTTCTGAGCCCATGGAGATGGAGTAAATTATGACATGAGACATTTGAATTTTATATTAAAAAAGCTGCCTGAAAAAGAATACATTCCACCATATTTCTTCTAGACAAGCTACTAATTCCCACTAATGGGTGTAAATCATATGATTTAACTGTACCGGAAAAGGAACATTTTGGAGTTGACGTAGGTAATCCAGTATTTTACTAAACTATGACAGTGGAATCTTTCTGGAAATGGAATAGAAAATGTCAGGTAACTGAAACATATTCCATCTGAAGGCTCAAATAGAGAGCTCAGTGCTGTCATAGCTCTATGATTTGCTGGCATCTTTGATTGTTCTCTTGGCTTGACATAATTCTTCTCTCTTTGCAGAAGAGCTAATTTTTCACATTCTCTCAGTCAAAGTTTTCCCTACTGAGCCATAGAGAGAAACTTGAGACCATCAGCTTCATTTTCGATTTGATTTTTCCATGTTTGTGACTCCCATAAAGGGAAGATATGAAGACTGTAAGATGAACTTTTGGGTAGGCGTAGTCATGAATTTTAGTACCTTCATTTGCTATCTACTCATTTATTTAACAAATATGTGCAAAGCTATGTGCTACTGAGAAAGTTAGAACATACTCCCTCTTGAAGTTTATATAGTAGTAAGTGACAACTACCTAAAAAATAGTTTTCTATTGCTCTTTTGACAAATTACCACAATTTGTTTTTGTTTTTGGACTACACTCAGCAATATCCAGGACTTACAACTGGCTCTGTTCTCACAGATCACTTCTGATGGTGGGGACCATATGGAGTACAAGAGGTGAGCAACTTTCAAGATAAATGTTCTATGCAATGTAGTGTTGCTAAAACAGGTCTCATTAGACTAAAATCAAGGCATGTTCTCTTTGAAGACTTTAGGAGAGAATTCAGTTCTTATATTTTTAGCTTCAAGGGGCTACCTGTATTTTTGAATCCATGAATCTCTCTTCCATTATTCAAGTCAGCAATGCCAATGCACATAATTTTCATAGCATGTCTCTTTTACCCTTCCTATATAATCCATCTCTCATCATCTACAGCTAGCATAGATCTTATGATTTCAGTAATTCATATGATTAGATTGGACCCACCTCAAGATTCAGTAGCTATAATTTTTGGCTACTATTTTACCTTGGACATATGCAAGAATTTCTTTTTATTGATTCAAGGATATAACAGTTGGGCATAAGTATTATCATTTATTATTGAATAGATATTTAATGGCATCTCATTGAGATTTTAAACTTGATTTTATTAAGTCTTTGAATATTTATCTCTGCATGCTAATGGGAAAATACTGATATTTTTCTCTGTAAAAACATGTTCATATGAGGTCATTGTATATTTAGGTATTAATTTTTTGTCAGTTGATTTGTATTATCATATTTCACTAAGGTTGTGATTTGCCATTCAATCTACTTATTTGTTAAACATACTTGTTGAATGAATATAATTTCTTCATTTTAATGTGGTACAATTTGTTGCCTAGGCCTTTGTATTCATTTATTAATTTCCTGTAAATCCCTGGACTGTCTCCTTGTATTTATTAAGACAAGTTAAAAATTCTTGATATCTGTTAAGACTTGTTTCGTTAGTAAAGTTTCTAAAATTCTTGAAAAATTACCTTTCCTTTTAGTTTTTCATCTACTAAAAATTCTTTTGGTATTTACAGTTAAAACTGCTTTTTATCTAAGAATAATTTTGAAATAATTACTTCTTTGGAATATCATCCGACTCTATGAACATGACTTGTTCTTCCTCACATTTGATATATTTTATAGATTAAATTTTTGTTATCTTTGTTTTTAGCCACACTTCTGGCCTTGTGTTCAGGGATCACTTCTGGACCATATATGATCCCAGGGATCAAACTCTGGTAACATGCCCACTGTCTTGTCTCTCTGGCCTAGATTGAGATTGCACGTATCTTTTCCTTCCTTCCTTCCTTCCTTCCTTCCTTCCTTCCTTCCTTCCTTCCTTCCTTCCTTCCTTCCTTCCTTCCTTCCTTCCTTCCTTCCTTCCTTCCTTCCTTCCTTCCTTCCTTCCTTCCTTCCTTCCTTCCTTCCTTCCTTCCTTCCTTCCTTCCTTCCTTCCTTCCTTCCTTCCTTCCTTCATCCTTCCTTTCTTTCTTTATTTCTGCCTGACCCAGTGGAACCCAGGGGCGATTCCTGAACTTTTAAAGTTTGCTATTATAGATAAAAAGAGCTTTTAAAACTCTTTCTGATATTTTATTTTATTATCTTATAATTTTAGTTTATAATTGGTGGGCTCTCAAGCAGTGTTCAGTGTTCACTTTGTCAGGCTGTGAGGGTAAGACAATTCTCAGGGCTAGAATATTCTATGGCCCAGAGATGTACTGTTTAGTCTCAGTCTTACTGGGGTCACAAGGCTACCCTCATTAGTGCAAATGAGACCATGTAGTACTGGGCTCAAACTAGGCTCTCTGCATGCCACATATTTACTCAAAAACTCTCTGAGCTCTCCTTCAAACCTATATGATTTTCTCTCTGTATTACTTTTTGAATTAAAATTTTATTTTGGAAATAATAATTCATTGTCTTGTCAAAGTTTGTACTTTATGCATAATATATTCTAATATATTATATATTATGTACATAATATATAATATATTCTAGCACATCCTCTATCAAAGTGTCCATTTGCCTCCACCAATGTCCTAGTTCTCCATACATTTTCTACTTGTTGAATCAAGCTTGCCTTTCTAGAATAAATTCAGACATCAATCAGATATTAATTAGTTTTTTCATTTAATGCTGTATTCATTTTTTATAATTTTTGTTTAGTGTTTTCAATATGATATATAGTTGATATGACCTATAGATGTTTTATTTCGATTTATTTATTTATAATTTATTTATGACCTATAGATAATTTTTATTTTGATAAATTTACAGTACTTTCAGAACATAAGTTGAGGAATATTTTATTAAGCTACTGTTTAATAATAACTCAGTTAACTAGTTTGAGATATGATTACTTTTTAAAAATTTGTTAGGTGCTATGTTGTAATGATTATTGCATTGACTGGGCTTGGTTGAGTTTGTTCTATGCATCTTTTCCATAACTCGGGCTGAAAATTTGGCAGCTGATATTTTCACAACCAATATATAAGAGACTTCTTTATTTAGCACTTCATTTGTATATTATTAAGCAGACAAGGATGATTAGAACAGAAATAAAAGTATAGGAAAAGTACAGCCCCACCTCTACCATAAATGGTACATGACATCAACAAAAATGAAAATCTACACACTGATCATTTTCTCCCCCCATTTTGATGGCTGTTTTGGTTTTGTGGAGTCAATCTTTGTAAGTACTTTACATAGCCTAGATATCAAATCTTTTTCTGATGTGTTGAGTACAAAAATTTCCCCCACTCGTTTGGTTTTAACTATAGTTTTAACTTTAGGCTTATGCTTCTTTTGCCATAAAGAAACCTTTTAGTTTGATGTCCCATTATTCATATTTGATTCTATAGGACTTGCCTTTTGGCATCCTATCCTTGAAGACTTTGAGGTCTAAGTCTTGAAATGTTCGGCTTATTTTTTTTCCTCAGTGAATTTATGGATTTGGGTGTAATCTCAAATATAAGGATAGGGAAAGAAATTGAGTGGAGAAGAAACATAAATAAGAAAAAATGGGGACCAGGGACCCAGTGATCTCAAGTGCTTTGGTGGGTATTAAAAAAGGACAGAACTAAATATCCAAGCAAAGGTCAGCAACAATGAAATCACAAGACCCAGACTTTAGTAATTAAAACTTATTATGGGCCTGTTATCTCACAGGCTGGGGGTAAGAGGTGGTAGCATGTATACACTCTGGGAACATTGGTGGAGGGGGTTGACCCTGGTGGTGGGATTGGCCCTGGCATATTGTATGACTGAAATCTAACGACGAAGGACTTTGTAAATCACAATGGTTTCAATAAAATATTTTTTTAAAAACTTAGCTAGTAAGAACTTTGTAAATCAGGTTGCTTAAAATAAAAAAATTAAAACGAAAAAATATATACACTGAGAGTGGACCTAGAAGAGAAGCACAACAGCAGTGTGAACACTAAAGCCTACCCTATTAGTTGTGTCCATTATCAGTATCAAACCAGGCATACCATCAGGGAAGGGGTCTGATCAAATTCAAATATGGCAAGCATCATATTCTCATTGTCTACTGACAATAGCACATTACATAATTACTCAAAATCATTAAAGTTGTGCATAGCACTTTGTCCCCTATGGTAGTCTGACAATGACCATACCAAAATACTTGTCCATATATAACAACCTACCAGAGTCATACTTTTTGAACACAAGTAATAATAATAATAATAATAATAATAATAATAATAATAATAATAATAATAATAATAATAATAATAAACTGCGTGGGACTGAATTAGTAAATTCTAAACAAACACTGCCACTGCAAATGGGAAAAATAGAAAATTTAAATTTCTGCTACTAGTCCAGATGAATACCATTTTTTTATATTGGAAGTAGGAAGCAATTCTGGAGGAGATTCTGGTCAAGATATGTGGAAACATTTCTTAGTCAGCTGTTCTTTTAGGCATTTAACTGCATTCTTGGTGTCATCCTTGCAGTTCCATAATTTTCCTGATCCACATCTGAAGAGGGGTTTTCTCAATCTACTTCCTGCCAATAAAATGCTTGCAGCCCAGCTGTATTGAATAGTCACAAAATCTTTTAATCCAGGCTGTGGACATTTTTGGAAACAAAATTCTCTCAAGCACATTTAAACATGATTTCCTTCACTATACAAAATGAGGCATATTATTTTCTTTGTGAGTCCTCACTCTAAATGTAATTATGGGTCCTTTTGATTATATCAGGATTATTGCTTTAGTCTTAGTTCCTGAAATATTCTCTCCAACTGAAGAGGATTTTCGGGGAGCCATATTGATTCAATCAGAGATTTCTACAGAACCGTGACATCAAGGATTGGCAGTTGGTGATTATTCCTAGACTATCAAGTTGCCACAACATTTTAGTTGTAGATTTTATTTTATTTTATTTTATTTTGGCCACACCCAATGGCACTCAGAGATTATTCCTGGCTCTGCACACAGAAATTATTCGTGGCTTGGGGACCATATGGAATGCTGCATTCATCCAGGTCAGCCACGTGCAATGCAAACACCCTTCCACTGTGCTACGACATTGGCTCCTTAGTTGTAGATTTTAAAAGAATGTATTTACCACTTGAAAAAATCATACCATTTGTATAAACCTACTCTTCAACTCCTGGAATTTCTGGATTCTTATATATATATATATTTTTTATTTAAACACCTTGATTACATACATGATTGTGTTTGGGTTTCAGTCATAAGAGGAACACCACCCATCACCAGTGCAACATTCCCATCACCCAAGTCCCAAATCTCCCTCCTCCCCACCCAACTCCCGCCTGTACTCTAAACAGGCTCTACATTTCCCTCATACATTCTCAATATTAGGACAGTTCAAAATGTAGTTATTTCTTTAACTAAACTCATCACTCTTTGTGGTGAGCTTCCTGAGGTGAGCTGGAACTTCCAGCTCTTTTCTCTTTTGTGTCTGAAAGTTATTATTGCAAGAATGTCTTTCATTTTTCTTAAAACCCATAGATGAGTGAGACCATTCTGCGTTTTTCTCTCACTCTCTGACTTTTTCACTCAGCATAATAGATTCTGTGTACATCCATGTATAGGAAAATTTCATGACTTCATCTCTCCTGACAGCTGCATAATATTCCATTGTGTATATGTACCACAGTTTCTTTAGCCATTCGTCTGTTGAAGGGCATCTTGGTTGTTTCCAGAGTCTTGCTATGGTAAATAGTGCTGCAATGAATATAGGTGTAAGGAAGGGATTTTTGTATTGTATTTTTGTGTTCTTAAGGTATATTCCTAGGAGTGGTATAGCTGGGTCGTATGGGAGCTCGATTTCCAGTTTTTGGAGGAATCTCCATATTGCTTTCCATAAAGGTTGAACTAGACGGCATTCCCACCAGCAGTGGATAAGGGCTCCTTTCTCTCCACATCCCCGCCAGCACTGTTTGTTCTCATTCTTTGTGATGTGTGCCATTCTCTGTGGTGTGATGTGGTATCTCATTGTTGTTTTGATTTGCATCTCTCTGATGATTAGTGATGTGGAGCATTTTTTCATGTGTCTTTTGGCCATTTGTATTTCTTCTTTGTCAAAGTGTCTGTTCATTTCTTCTCCCCATTTTTTGATGGGATTAGATGTTTTTTTCTTGTAAATTTCTGTCAGTGCCTTGTATATTTTGGAGATTAGCCCCTTGTCTGATGGGTATTGGGTGAATAGATTCTCCCACTCAGTGGGTGGCTCTTGTATCCTGGGCACTATTTCCTTTGAGGTGCAGAAGCTTCTGAACTTAATATATTCCCATGTGTTAATCTCTGTTTTCACTTGCTTGGAGAGTGCAGTTTCCTCCTTGAAGATGCCTGTAGTCTCAATGTCCTGGAGAGTTTTGCCTATGTGTTGTTCTATATATCTTATGGTTTGGGGTCTGATATCGAGGTCTTTAATCCATTTGGATTTTACCTTTGTACATGATGTTAGCTGGGGTTCTAAGTTCAATTTTTTGCAAGTGGCTAGCCAGTTGTGCCAACACCACTTGTTGAAGAGGCTTTCCTTGCTCCATTTAGGATTTCCTGCTCCTTTATCAAAAATTAGGTGATTGTATGTCTGGGGAACATTTTCTGAGTATTCAAGCCTATTCCACTGATCTGAGGGTCTGTCCTTATTCCAATACCATGCTGTTTTGATAACTATTGCTTTGTAGTAAAGTTTAAAGTTGGGGAAAGTAATTCCTCCCATATTCTTTTTCCCAATGATTGCTTTAGCTATTCTAGGGTGTTTATTGTTCCAAACAAATTTCAAAAGTGCCTGATCCACTTCTTTGAAGAATGTCATAGGTATCTTTAGAGGGATAGCGTTGAATCTGTATAACGCCTTGGGGAGTATTGCCATTTTGATGATGTTAATCCTGCCAATCCATGAGCAGGGTATGTGTTTCCATTTCTGCGTGTCCTCTCTTATTTCTTGGAGCAGACTTTTATAGTTTTCCTTGTATAGGTCCTTCACATTTTTAGTCAGGTTGATTCCAAGATATTTGAGTTTGTGTGGCACTATTGTGAATGGGGTTGTTTTCTTAATGTCCATTTCTTCCTTATTACTATTGGTGTATAGAAAGGCCATTGATTTTTGTGTGTTAATTTTGTAGCCTGCCACCTTGCTATATGAGTCTATTGTTTCTAGAAGCTTATTGGTAGAGTCTTTAGGGTTTTCTAAGTAGAGCATCATGTCATCTGCAAACAGTGAGAGCTTGACTTCTTCCTTTTCTATCTGGATTCCCTTGATATCTTTTTCTTGCCTAATCGCTATAGCAAGTACTTCCAGTGCTATGTTGAATAGGAGTGGTGAGAGAGGACAGCCTTGTCTTGTGCCAGAATTTAGAGGGAAGGCTTTTAGTTTTTCTCCATTGAGGATAATATTTGCCACTGGCTTGTGGTAGATGGCCTTCACTATATTGAGAAAGGTTCCTTCCATTCCCATCTTGCTGAGAGTTTTGATCAAGAATGGGTGTTGGACCTTGTCAAATGCTTTCTCTGCATCTATTGATATAATCATGTGGTTTTTATTTTTCTTATTGTTGATGTTGTGTATTATGTTGATAGACTTATGGATGTTAAACCATCCTTGCATTCCTGGGATGAAATCTACTTGATTGTAGTGGATGATCTTCTTAATGAGGTATTGAATCCTATTTGCCAGGATTTTGTTGAGGATCTTTGCATCTGCATTCATCAGCGATATTGGTCTGTAATTTTCTTTTTTCGTAGCATCTCTGTCTGGTTTAGGTATTAGGGTGATGTTGGCTTCATAAAAGCTGTTTGGGAGTGTTTCCGTTTGTTCAATTTCATGAAAGAGTCTTGCCAGGATTGGTAGTAGTTCCTCTTGGAAAGTTTGAAAGAATTCATTAGTGAATCCATCTGGGCCTGGGCTTTTGTTTTTGGGCAGACTTTTGATTACCATTTTTATTTCATCAATGGTGATGGGGGTGTTTAGATATGCTACATCCTCTTCCTTCAACCGTGGAAGATTATAAGAGTTCAAGAATTTATCCATTTCTTCCAGGTTCTCATTTTTAGTGGCATAGAGTTTCTCAAAGTAGTTTCTGATTACCCTTTGAATCTCTGTCATATCAGTATTGATTTCTCCTTTTTCATTCCTAATACGAGTTATCAAGTCTCTCTCTCTCTCTTTCTTTGTTAGGTTTGCCAGTGGTCTATCAATCTTGTTTATTTTTTCGAAGAACCAACTTCTGCTTTCGATGATCTTTCGGATTGTTTTTTGGGTTTCCACTTCGTTGATTTCTGCTCTCAGCTTTGTTATTTCCTTCTGTCTTCCTATTTTTGGGTCCTTTTGTTGAGTACTTTCTAGTTCTATTAGCTGTGTCATTAAGCTACTCAGGTAAGCTCCTTCTTCCTTCCTGATGTGTGCTTGCAAAGCTATAAATTTTCCTCTCAGTACTGCTTTTGCTGTGTCCCATAAGTTCTGATAGTTTGTGTCTTTATTGTCATTTGTTTCCAGGAACCTTTTGATTTCCTTCTTGATTTCATCTCGGACCCACTGGTTATTGAGTATGAGGCTGTTTAACTTCCAGGTGTTAAAGTTTTTCTTCTGAGTCCCTTTGGAATTCACAAATAATTTCAGAGCCTTGTGGTCAGCGAAGGTAGTCTGCAAAATTTCTATCCTCTTGATATTATGGAGGTATGTTTTATGTGCCAGCATGTAGTCTATCCTGGAGAATGTCCCATGTACATTGGAGAAGAATGTGTATCCAGGTTTCTGGGGATGGAGTGTCCTACATATATCCACTAGGCCTCTTTCTTCCATTTCTCTCCTCAGGTCTAGTATATTCTTGTTGGGTTTCAGTCTGGTTGACCTATCCAGTGTTGACAAAGCAGTGTTGAGGTCCCCCACAATTATTGTGTTGTTATTGATATTGTTTTTCAGGTTTGTCAACAGTTGTATTAAATATTTTGCTGGCCCCTCATTCGGTGCATATATGTTTAGGAGAGTTATTTCTTCCTGCTCTACATACCCCTTGATTAATATAAAATGTCTATCTTTGTTCCTTACAACCTTCCTGAGTATAAAGTTTGCATTATCTGATATTAGTATGGCCACTCCAGCTTTTTTTTGGGTGTTGTTTGCTTGGATAACTTTTCTCCAGCCTTTTATTTTGAGTCTATGTTTGTTCTGACTATTCAGGTGCGTTTCTTGTAGGCAGCAGAAGGTTGGATTGAGTTTTTTGATCCATTTAGCCACTCTGTGTCTCTTAACTGGTGCATTTAGTCCATTGACGTTGAGAGAAAGAATTGTCCTGGGATTTAATGCCATCTTTATATCGAAATTTGGTGTGTCTTTTGGTTAGTCTTGTTTTAAATTAGGTCTTTCAGTTTTTCTCTTAAGACTGGTTTTGAGTCTGTAAAGTTTCTGAGCTGTTTTTTGTCTGTGAAACCATGTATTCTTCCGTCAAACCGGAAAGTGAGTTTTGCTGGGTACAATATTCTAGGTGAAGCATTCATTTCATTCAGTCTTGTCACAATATCCCCCACTGCTTTCTGGCATTGAGTGTTTCTGGTGACAGGTCTGCTGTAAATCTCAAGGATGCTTGCTTGAATGTAATTTCCCCTTTTGATCTTGCTGTTTTCAGAATTCTGTCTCTATCTGTGGGATTTGTCATTGTGACTAGGATGTGTCTTGGGGTGGTTTTTCTGGGGTCTCTTTTGGTTGGTACTCTTCGAGCATGCAGGATTTGATCACATATATTCTTCAGCTCTGGGAGTTTCTCTTTAATGATGTTCTTGACCGTTGATTCTTCCTGGAAATTTTCTTCCTGGGTCTCTGGGACTCCAATGATTCTTAAGTTGTTTCTGTTGATCTTATCATAGACCTCTATTTTCATCTGTTCCCATTCTTTGACTAATTTTTCCATTGTCTGTTCATATGTTTTAAGTTTTTTTTTCCAATCTCTCCTGTTGTATGGAATTGTTATGTATCTCATCTTCCACAGCACCAAGTCTATTCTCAGCTTCTGATACCCTGTCCCAGAGCTTATCCATTTTGTCATTCACTTTGTTTACTGATTTTTTTCAGGCCTGTTAGTTGACATGTTATTTCAGTTTGGAGTTTTGTGATTTCTGTCTTCATATTTTCTTGATTCTTATTAGTGTTCTGTTCTACTCTATTCATGGTTTCTTTGAGTTCTTTGAGCATATTCCATATTGCTACTCTAAAGTCCTTATCTGAGAGATTGATTAGTTGGTTGGTCGTTAACTGGTCATCAGAATTGTCATCTTCATTCTCTATGTCTGATGCTGGCCTGTGTTATTTCCCCATTGTGACACTTGTATTGTGGGTTTTTCTACGTGTTGTGGTGGTATTCATTGGTTATATGATGCAGGCAACACACTTCTCTGGCTCCGCCCTTTCTGGATGGGCCGACTTGCCTCCAAGGTAGGGGAGTCCTCCGTGGATGAAGCCTCACACAGGATCAATTCTTAGGCCTGAGCACGCAGCAGAGTAGACAGTCTGGAAAGAAATTCTTGCTTCTGTGATCCAGCACAGTTCTTAGTGTGGTTTTTTTCTTCTTGTGATGGTGTTCTTTTTTAAGAAAGAGCGCACGGCTGCGTAGCGAAGTGGAGCTAAGTGCCTTCTGGAGCCTCTTTTCAACCCACTCTCAGGAGGTTCACGCAACAGGATAGCAGAGAGACACACACAGGCAGCACTCACAGTTTTTCACAGTCGGGCCCCACTGGTCAGGCGTAGTTTTCACTCGCTCGCTGGGCAGCTTCAGAATGCTGTATTTTTGGGGTTCACTTCCCAGGACTCTGAGGAGACTCACTGGCTCGCTGGGTAGCTTCCGAATGTAGTTTCTTTGGGGTTCGCTTCCCAGGGCTCTGAGGAGAGCTTCCAGAGTTCAGGAAAGACAGAGAAGGGTAGGACAGGGCTCCCTTCAGGTGCTCAGTTTCCTCAGAAGAAGCACAGCCGGGTGGAGACTCTGCAGTAGAGCAATCAGCACTCTGCCTGGAAACCCCCACATCCAGCCATTTCTTACTCACGCACTGGCTCCTGGATTCTTATATTTTAATGCTAACTTCATACATCTGCATTAGTTTAAGAAATAGAACTATACCTAGAACACTTGTGGTTTGGGCAAATCAAACCCAAGTCAGCCACATGCAAATAAATGCACTACATGCTGTACTATTGCTTCAGCCCATAATACTTGCATATCAATGAAATAATACAATTGTATTT
Source organism: Suncus etruscus (assembly GCF_024139225.1). Classification (NCBI taxonomy): domain Eukaryota; kingdom Metazoa; phylum Chordata; class Mammalia; order Eulipotyphla; family Soricidae; genus Suncus; species Suncus etruscus. The sequence goes on along the minus strand of NC_064867.1, from coordinate 22,595,854 downwards.
ACAATAAAATTAATGTATGTAATTTACATTGACATTTAACTGTGTATTGCTTATCATATGCTTGTTCCATTGAGTGCTTATAGATGGGCTATCAGGAACTGGAAGAAAACATACAATTATGATTGCTTACACTCAAATTTCTTCCAGATAAGATATTTTAAAGATAATATCCGTTCACAAACTGCACTTGATTGTTCAAAACAGAGCATGGTTAGAACTTTCTAACATGATCTATTTTGCTATTATTTTGCTATCTATTTTGCTATAATATCAAGTGGTTCTTTTTTCTTTACTTTTTGAGTATTGCCTTATACTTAAACATGTTTAAGTATAATCTTAATTTTTATAATAAAATAATTTATGTTAGTAATATATTTTTGTCACTCTACCTTATTATTTGCAAAGTCATATAAAATGATCACGACATATTACCCACAAACACATATGTACATATATATGACCTACACTGCTTTAAAATTAACATCTTGACTTCAACCAAATTATCATCACAAATGTAGTAAAGTCTTTTTTTTATTAAAAAAAAACCTTTTCAGATCACAGTTATTTATTTTGGTTTTAGATCACACCCAGTGATACTCAGAAGTTACTCCTGGCAATAGTTGGGGACCATATGGGATGCCAGGGAACATATGAGAACCTGGGTTGCTGCATGCAAGGCAAGTTCTCTATGCAGTTCCTTCTGGTTATTTTTATTTGTGCTTTTAAGTCCTCCAAAATGTTGGTTGTTGGCTAGTTCTCCACTATTGAATTTGAATTTGTTATTCTTGCTTCGAAAAGAATCTTAAGTTGAAGTTCTCTTAGATCTACACAATGTGTATACTTTCTTCTAGATTTTCAGTTTTCTCAGTGAAATTTTCTTGCTCGGTTGTCATTCCACAAATACTATCTGCTTCTAAAGGAACATATTTGAATCAGATTTATTTGAGAAATGTCAACACTGAATTTCTTTCATTTCATAGAATACAACCTTGATTTCACATCACTCTTTACTCAAAATCATAATATTACACAATATTACAAAAAGTGCTACCATTAGAGTGACACACTGTAAAAAGGTATTTTTAATCAAAGCATTCAAGAAGTAAAAAAAATACTTTTATCTTTACTATATAGTATTGTGGTTGGTCAAAAACTAAAACTGAAAAGCTAGAAAAGTTTTTGCCCAAGATAAGACTTTTGGTCATATGTATTTATGATCTTAAGAGAAAGTGTAGTCTATGATTTAATTCTTGTGTGATATAAAGAGAAAATGAACAGCTGGATGATCTAAATAAAATGAAAACAAATCTTTAGAGAACAAGATTATTAATGGTTACAGAAAGACTAAAGGAAGAGGGATTGCTAAATCCTGTAAAAAATGGAACAATTGTGTAGAGAAGGAGAGATAGAATTTAATATTCAGTGCATTTATAAATATAGATTTTCAATGATGCACACCTGAAGTCTTCATAATATTATGATCCAATGATACTTTAATAATATAATAATAAAATGGTCATTTTGTGATAAAAAAGTGACAACTTAAATAAAAAATAATACTCATTAATACTTTTATTAATAGCATTTTTGTGGAGAGATACCCTCTCAACAGTGCTTGGTGGTCCGGGGACCCTCCAATGATTCTTAGTAAATGGGTCAGCTGTTAAAGGCAAGGGCCCAATGATGTGTTACTTCTGAATTCTATAAGAATATAATTATATGAATATATATAATGAATTATACATGAGCCATCTGAGTAGTGCTGAAGGCCTTCAGGCTATCCTGGTAGTACTCAAGGCTGCACCAGCCATGTTTGGAGCATCATGTAGTGCTGTAAATCTAGACCAGATGAGTTATGTGCTAGATATGTGCTCCAAAGACTATACAATCTCTTGACCTCATCACTAACAGTGTAGGATGCATTTGAAATTAATGTGAAAATATTCAATATTCTTCAATAATAAATAAAATGTTTTTGAGAAAACGTGGATTGGCTAGAAGAATAATGTGGGAGAATATATTTATTAAAAACGCTCAAGGACAGAAACTTAGCAATGAAAACTGGAGGGCATTCTACGCATACTGAAGGACCCAGTTTTATTTCTGGTACAATAGGTCCCACAGCACTATTAGCAATGACACCCAAACAAGCAAAAACAAACAAAATAATTGTGATTTTTAAAACAATAGGAGTCCTTTTAATTACAGATTTAAATGTATTTGAAATTAAAAAAAAAGATTGGGACCTTTATCATTCCTTCCTACTTCATTACCTGTGAGACTTTGCTGATAAGAATCTGACATATTACCCTGTCATAAAAGAACTTAGCTGTCACTGCCCACAGCTGCCATCTTCTCAGCAAATAAATGGCCTGGCTTTTCCACCAAACTTCAAAAGAAAATAATGGCTGTCAATATTTTCCAAGTAGTCTGATTCAGGCTGATACCTCTGTGGCAAAACTCCACTTTCTACTTGTACTCCAGCACGCCAATGCCACACCCAACACACTGACAAAAAGTGGCTCAGCATTGTGACTTAATCTTATCAAACTTCCAAGCCACCAATTTTGTTTTAGATCTATAAATTCTAGATTATGTGACTGCACATGATGCACAGCATTTTAATATTTTATAGAAGTATTAATCCATTAGTATTACTGGAAATATGAATGGAAAGTTACATAGAAATCTAACAAGCTGAGTGAGTCTAAAGAGTAACACAGAAGGCTCAAATAGCATCAACTACATCCCAATAAATTCTTAGTAAAGTCAATATTTAAGTAACTCCATGGAGAGATATTAAAAATAACCTCAAATTAATTCTTGCTGATCTAAGTTTTGATAATTCCATTTGCTTTTGTGTTGTAGTGTAACAAATACTATGAAGTAAATTGTGCCTGTAGAGGCAGGGCTGTAGTGGTGGGTGGGAAATTGAGGATACTAGTAAAGGGAGAGTTACACTGGTGATGTGGTTGGTGCTTAAACAATTAATGCCTGAAATAACAATATTATGAATAACTTGGTAAATCATGGTGTTATAATAAATATTTTAAAATAAAATCTCAGATGCAATCACCATGTCTGCACCATCAGCTCCATAGATTCAGTCTGTTTTTGAAAGAGATGGAAATAAAGCTGTGAAAAAATTTATAGGTACACTGGTGTTACAATACTGCCCTTGATGGGGTTGACTGATGGAGGGATGGTGGATGAGGCCTTTCTCTTTCAGCTTGGACCACGTGTCTGTTACCCTGTTCAGCCTGCGGTTCTGAGGTGAATGCAGCAGGAAGAAAGCTAACAGGCAGGCTTCTAAATAAAACAGCTTTTATTCCATGGAGGAGGCTGAAGCCAAAAGGCCCCAGTATCAGCCCCAGGAAAAAAGCCCCCGCCTTCCAAAGAACCTTGCTTTTCTACCCCAGAATCAGGTACCACCCAATGGTCGAATCAGAATCAGGAACCACCCTAGGGTGGGAGCAGAATGCCAGGTCACACACTAGGGTAGGGCACAATCACTGATCAGGATAGGGTCAGTAACATAATAATCCCATTGAAATGTTTATATACACCATACACTGGTCATACAGCTGAAATCTAGCAATATTGGAATAGGCAGTGGGCCAAATCTCGGTCTTGAAAAATTCATACCTGCTGCACCCATCACCGACAATCACCACTTTGCCAATAGCTTTGTTTCACCACTCCTCTAAGATTCTCTGCAGACACCAATCGGGCCAAAACTCCAGGTATGCTGGTATTTGGGCTGATATCACCAAGACATATTTGGAGTGAATGAGAGAAGCCTCTCCCTACTCCAAAACTTCACCAGCGTTCCCATATTTCCATAATCTCTGGCAGCCAATAACACACCCCACAAAAGCCACAATATCAGCAATAGTGCTTAGAATTCCTGGACCTGTGGCTACACTTGCAGCTTCACTACAACTCCATTTTTGTTTAATATTGTAAGTCTCATTAAAACGCAACAAGTTAAACAACTGAAGTAACATAATCGTCAACTAGCAACAAAAACTTACTAAAACTTCTGATAATTAGGGCCGGAGAGATAGCACAGCGGTGGAGCATTTACCTTGCACTAGTTGTTTCAAACAGACAGTGGTTTGAATCCCGGCATCCCATATGGTCCCCGTGCCTGCCAAGGGCGACTTCTGAGCGCAGAGCCAAGAGTAGCCCCTCAGCACCACCGGGTGTGACCCAAAAATAAAAACAAAAACAAATAAACAGAAAACTTCTGACAATGACTTAATGACTTCTTTGAATTAACAAATATACTTGTTTCTGTCTTCTTCTTCTTCTTCTTCTTCTTCTTCTTCTTCTTCTTCTTCTTCTTCTTCTTCTTCTTCTTCTTCTTCTTCTTCTTCTTCTTCTCCTCCTCCTCCTCCTCCTCCTTCTCCTTCTCCTCCTCCTTCTTTTTTCTTCTCCTTTTCTTCTTCTTCTTCTTCTTCTTCTTCTTCTTCTTCTTCTTCTTCTTCTTCTTCTTCTTCTTCTTCTTCTTCTTCTTCTTCTTCTTCTCACCCTCCTCCTCCTTCTCCTCCTTCTTTTTTCTTCTCCTTTTCTTCTTCTTCTTCTTCTTCTTCTTCTTCTTCTTCTTCTTCTTCTTCTTCTTCTTCTTCTTCTTCTACTTCTTCTTCTCCTCCTCCTCCTTCTCCTTCTCCTCCTTCTTTTTTCTTCTCCTTTTCTTCTTCTTCTTCTTCTTCTTCTTCTTCTTCTTCTTCTTCTTCTTCTTCTTCTTCTTCTCCTCCTCCTCCTCCTTCTCCTTCTCCTCCTTCTTCTTTTTCTTCTCCTTTTTTCTTCTTCTTCTTCTTCTTCTTCTTCTTCTTCTTCTTCTTCTTCTTCTTCTTCTTCTTCTTCTTCTCCTCCTCCTCCTCCTTCTCCTCCTTTTTTCTTCTCCTTCTTCTTCTTCTTCTTCTTCTTCTTCTTCTTCTTCTTCTTCTTCTTCTTCTTCTTCTTCTTCTTCTTCTTCTTCTTCGTTTTTGCTAATGTGAATAGTGCTGCATGTACTATGCAGCAGGGGGATCATTTTGTTCATTTTAATAATTTATCTGCCACTTACCTAGAAACAAATGTATTATAATCAACTATGTCATCTATGATAATACTTGTAAATAAAGTAAATGAAACAAGAAAATTTAAATTAAAATAAATTTAAAAAATAATCTGTATATTAATTGGGCCAGAGTGATAGTGAGTGCAGAGTGCTTGCATGCCCCAAGATCTACCAGGCTCAATCCTTGGCACCACATTTAGTTGCCAGAGCCTGCCAGCAGTGATTCATGAGCCAAGAGCCAGCAATAAAGACCTATATACTGCTGGTAATGGTCCCAAACAAAACAAATAGAGTATCATAGTTGTCTATAGACATTTATCATTTATTTACTATAGTTGACTTATTTTATCCCTGTAATTCTGTAATGTTATTTTTTATTTAAAATAGTTAATTTGTTTTTATCATTTTTATATCTCAAAAATGACTGTGATCATTCTGTATATCTCTTTAATTGTGACACATTTCTCTCTGAATAGTATTTTCCATATACACCCATATATAAGAAAATGTTATGACTTCATAGTATTTCATCGTTTTTGTTTTTTTTTATTTAAACACCATGAGGACATAGTCACTCATGTTTGGGTGTTTCAGTATTACAATGTAGAGAATCTTTCACCTGTGAACATTCCTGCTACAAATGTCCCCAATTACCCCCAACCAGCCCACCCACCTGCCTCTAGGACAGGCATTTAACTCCTGTGTCTCTCTCACACACTCTCTCTTATCCTTTTCTTTCCTTTAGATGCCTTGGATTGCACTATTGTTAATTAAGGGGTACTATACATATTGCTTTATCTCTATCAATGTTCTCTCCTTCTGTGGCATAAATATTACCAAAGTAATCTCTGATTATCCTGTGAATTTCTGTAGTATTTTCTGATTCAGTTTATTAGGGTTTTTTTCTTTGTGAATCTAGCTAATAGTTTATCGAACATGTTTATTTTTTCAAAGAACAAACTTCTGCTTTCAGTGATCTTTTGGATTGTTTTGTGTTTCCATTTCATTAATTTCTGCTCTGTTTTATTATTTTCTTCATCTTTCCTGCTTTTGCTCATTTTGTTGGTCATTTTCTATTTCTTAAGCTTTGACATTAAATTATTTATGCAGGCTCTTCCTTCCTGATGAATATTTGCAAAGCTATAAGTTTTCCTCTTAATACTACTTTTATTGTATCCCACAAATTCTAATAATTTGAAACCTCATTCTTGTTTCCAGGAATCTTTTGATTTCCTCTTTGATTTTGTCTCTGACCCACTGGTTGTTTAGCCATTAACTGTTTAATTTCCAGGTTTTAAAGTTATCTCTCCATGTCTACTTGTAATTCACCTCTATGTTCAGTGCTTTATGATCTGAGAAGAAAGCATAAACAATTTCTATCCTCTTGATTTTATGGAGGTATGTTTTATGGCCCAGCATGTGGTCTATCTTGGAGAATGTTCCATGTGCATTGTAGAGAATGTGTATCCAGTTTTCTGGGGATTAAGAGCTCTCTCTCTCTCTCTCTCTCTCTCTCTCTCTCCTTCCTTCCTTCCCTTCCTCTCTCTCTATATATATATGACAATGGTTTAGTATATATAATCTCTCTCTATATATATATACTAAACCATTGTCTTATATTTCTGCCTTTAGAGCCAATATCTTAATATCTTTGTTAAGTTTTAGCCTGGTTGACCTATCAAGGGGTAATAAGGTTGGTGTTGAAGTCTCCTACTGTTATTTTGTTGTTGATATTGATGTCTTTCTTCAAGTTTATCAGCAGTAATTTTAAGTATTTTTCTGGACCATCATTGGGTGCATATATATTCAGAAGTGTTATTTCTGCTTGGTGTACACACCCATTGATTAGTAGAAATGCTCATCTCTGTGTTTTATAACCTTTTAAGCCTAAAGTCTGTGTCGTCTGATATTAGTAGGGTCACCCCAGCCTTTCTTATGGAAATTGTTTTCTTGAATGATTGTATTTTTTAAAACCTAATTTATGATGAATGTATATTTTAAAACATATTTGTATATTTTAAAATGTAATTTGGTAATATTGATATCTGCTAACAGAGAGGTAGATATTTCATTTTACTCTAATTTAAGGTTCACAATTTATTAATAGAAAAAAATTTGTTCTTGTATTGCACTCCTTAATTTGTTCATGTATTGCATTATGGGCCATTATGCATTATGAATGTGCAATATGCATTATGCAATATGAATTTGTACAAATTATTCTCAAGAGGCCAGAAAGATAGTACAGGAATTAAGGTACTTATCTGTCATATAGATGACCCCAGTTCAATCACTGGTATTGCACTTCCAGAAATGACTCCTGACCACCTCTTGTATGGACAAAAATAATGTTCTTCCTCATATACAAATTTGAAGATATGTGCATTCTCATTTATTGAAGTATTTATTATTCATAGTATCCAATAATAAAAGAATGGTAAAAAGACACCCTACTCAATGGCAGAAATAGTTGCATACATATACAAGGTGAAAACTACCATTCAAAGCACTAATAAACCTCAGGTGGGGAGGAGGGAAATTTGGGACATTGGTGATGGGAATGTTACACTGGTGAAGGGGGGGGGTGTTCTTTACATGACTGAAACCCAACCACAATCATATTTGTAATCAAAGTGTTTAAATAAAGATATTAAAAATATAAAAAAAGAGCACTGCCCCATAAAACCATATAAAAATGAGGAGAAAGAATTTGGAGAAACAATACAGCAAGTAAGTAACTGCATGCAGTTGACATATGTTCTATCCATAGCATAACCAATAATAGGCAGCATCCTGTTAAGATTAGTCCCTGAGTATAGAACCAGGAGTCTTAGTGGGCTTTTTGATACTACCTGGCTTGCTGGATATCAAAGCCTGGTCAGCCATTTGTAATACAAGCATTTACCCACTGTACTATCTTTAAGACCCCATCCTACCAATTTTAATAATATAAATGAACCTAGAGGGTATTACGGTTAGTGAAATGTATTACAATGGGAAATAAAAACACAATCATATGAGATATACAAATAATCTAAGTAAATAACAAAGAAAGAACAATTAAAAAAAAACCTTTTTTTATACTATAAGACCAAATCAGTGGTTACCAAAAGGGAAGAAAGCAGCGAATTGGGAATTCAGAAATCACTTGTAGTTAAAGGGTAGTTCACCTTTAGAGGTGAATTTATAGCACATATATTGAGCATTTCTAATGCTACTCATTAAAACCTACAATATAAAGAAATATTACTTCAATGAAAAGGAAACTTTTTGTCATAAAGTAATATTTAATCTTAATCTTGGGGATTACTTTTAGACAAAGGGGCAACTTCTACCATCATAGTCAAATTTCAGAGCAAATATTTTCTTTCTTACTTTTCTTGCTGACTTAAATTTTGGTTTCTTTGTAATTGAACTCAGATGTTTATTCTATTTTTTCTAAATGTTTTGAATCTATATATTCTATTTTTAGGATTTACTTTTACTGTATCTAATTTAAATATATTGATTTGTAATTATTCATCTCAAGAGTTAGCCTATATCTACATAATTCCCCTCATCTTATATTAGTCCTTTCTAACCCATCCCTATTAATGATAACCCAGTAAGTCTGAATATCCACCCCCAAAAATTATTTTGGATGTAAATACTTAATGATAGCACATACCCTTAAAAGGTGGCATGAAAAGATTTATTATTCATATAATAAAACCTTCTGGGGCAAACAGGGTGAACCCACATGCTAGTTGAGGAAGTAGGGAATAGATATGAGCTCAGCTTTTATTGTGGTTAAGGCTTGGAGCTTGAATGAGGGTTTCTGCACTTCAACACGGACTTGTGTGGTTTGAATTTCCTGCTGGTAGCAAAAGAGGGGTCATCTGAGCTTTCTTATCAGTTTGCCCAGATGTGGGGAAGAAGGGGAAAGGGAAGTGGTGGGACTGTCAGCCCTCAAATATCTAAAATGGAGTCAGATTCTTTGTTGTAAACCCCTTTATTGAGATCATTTGGGAGTTTAGTTCCAGATTGTAAATAAGTATCTTTTGCTACATAGCAAACATATTTAGATAGACGTATGAATGTAATGACCTTATTTACTCTTCACTTCTGATTATATTGTTACTTTATTTGTTTTGGACTCTGTATTTATTATTTTTAATTTAAAAGGGACTTCCTAAACAGTGCTTAAGAAGTCTGGGAACAGTCCTAAAGATTTCTAGGAACGTCACCTGAAATGGTCTAAGGAAAGTGTCCAAGGATGTAGTAATTCTCCCCACCAGGAGTGTCTGACAAGGGTTGCACCAAGAGATGCAATAGCACCATGTATGCCAGGAATTATAACAGGATCATCAATATGCAAGGCAAGCACTTTAATTTCTCTACTATCTCTTCAGACCCTGAACACATTTTTATTATTTTACTGCAATCTATTTTTTTTCCTGAAGTGGTCAGTGCTATTTTTTGCTAATATCAGATCGAAACACAAAATACAAATTTCTTTCACAATGTTAACATTATATCCTGGGTTAGTATCTGGTTTTGCCAATAAGACTCATACTCTAATCTGGTTTTTATTCCCTCTTTCTTTCCAAATCTCCGCTGGAAACTACTTTTGCTTGCTGAAGTTTTTCTTCTATTTTCAGATATGTCTTAAGTTATCGCTATTTACCCAGCTTGCCCCTCAACAAGTCTATTCACCCACTTTCAATTATTTTTAATTCTAATCTACTTACTACCCATAATTTCCTCTTTTTGTATTGATTCTATTAGTCATTTTTACTACTTAGATTTCAATTTTTATATTAATGCTCTTGGCTTTGAGAGTTGTTTCTCTGTAACATCTTTTAGAATATAAGGACACATAAGATGCTCATTTTATAACCTAGTATATGCTTACTTTGTTAGCTTTATTTTTTCATGAGCTAGTTCTGTTCATTACTTTTTTTTCAGATAGCTTAGTTTTCTTAAAAGTTTTCATTTTTTATGTTCTCATATTTGATTTTGAAAATACCTATTTACTCTGTGAAGATTTGCACCTTAATATAGAACATTTTTTTTGTTCTTTGGGTATGAGCTTTCCCATATGGATTACACCTTTAAGGTATGTCTTATGTAGAAATCTTCCCCACTTCTTTGAGTCTTCAGGAGGTAGTTGAATCATTTTTTGTCTTTTTGACCTAAATACCAATACCATCTGGGACACCGTGGAGGTAAATACTAATCCATGCACTGTTTAGTTCAAGTGAGAATCAAAAATAAAAATGAAAATGCGGGCCCGGAGAGATAGCACAGCGGCGTTTGCCTTGCAAGTAGTCGATACAAGACCAAAGGTGGTTGGTTCGAATCCCGGTGTCCCATATGGTCCCCCATGCCTGCCAGGAGCTATTTCTGAGCAGACAGCCAGGAGTAACCCCTGAGCACTGCCAGGTGTGGCCCAAAAACCAAAAAAAAAAAAAATCAAAATGCATTGAGGCCTCCAATACAGTTGCTGGTCTACTTCCATCTATCTATCTATCTATCTATCTATCTATCTATCTATCTATCTATCTATCTATCTATCTAGATGGAAGTATATATGTTTATATGTCTACTTCCATATATATATGAATATATATACTTCCATATATATGTATAATATCTGTCTGGTGATATATATATATACATATATATATATATATATATATATATATATATATATATATATAATCTGTCTGGTGAGTCCTCTTCTTATTTTTCTTACTAGTTAGGTACTTTAATAAATCCACCTTTAAAAATAGTGCCTTTTTAAATTTGTGCCCAGATGCTCACCCAAAGCAATTTATATTGCCCTACATTTCAGCCTTTTTCATTCTGGATTATAAGATTTGATGTAAACATTTACTTAAAGACAGGAAATTGGTAAAGTAGTCTTTTAAAAAGATCTCTCCAAACATGATCCTATGTTATTAATACGTTTAATCTAGGAAAAGCCTGCCAATAACTTGCATTATACTTTGTATAGTGCTATATTTCTATTAATGGTGATACTAATGCATGGCAAGCACAAATTTTCTGAGCAGTAGTTATTAACAACACTTTCAATTGATAATAGAAAAGGATTTAAGTAGACATAATAATAATACCATACTTATAAATAGAATTTTCCCATAAGAAACTATTATTAATCTCTTATATGCCTAGATCTTGTTGTTATATCAGCAAGTCAGGGTCCTCTGTACATTTGAAAAAAAATATTACTTAGCGAGTGCATTTTTTAGCCTTTTAAGAATTTTTAGGAAAATGCTGCTTTAGTTCAGATCAATTTTAGTGCATAATCACCTGTAGTAGAACACAACCATTGGTATAGCTAATACATAGACTTTCCTGCACTTGTTAGAAGCCATACTCAGTTCAATTTGCAGTATTCTACAGTGCACTATAAGCAACATTGGATGGGGAGGCGATTTTCTATTATTTGACTGGGGTGGGTGGAATAATTTTAATTGCTAAGAAATTGCATTTTCATTGTAAAGCAATTCAAGTTATAGCAGATTCATAATGCAGCTATTGTAAAAATGACATTTCAGTGACATTTCTGTGAGAAGAACATGGTGATTTTGCAAATGACATGGTGAGGGCATAGCAGTTATGCGAATAACACATTTTCACAATACGTGTGCTGGGAGCATAAATAATGATGATGGCAATAATATTAATAATAATGGCATTCTGTGAGTGAAAACCTTTTATCTCGGCAATTTTAAAGTTCTTTAACTCACACCTATCCACTTTACACTCCACTCAAATAATTGGTCTTGACTCTTTTTGTTGGAAGGAAGCTATGGAACCAAGCGGTTGCCCAACTCTGTAGCAAATTAATGGCAAACATAGATTCAGAGCTCTATTTTCTTTTAAAAAGTCTTTGGGGATGACTCACCAGAATAAGTAGCATGCAAAAACTGGAAATGATACTGCTTTCATTAAATTGTAGATGTATTTTCATCAGTTTCTTATGTGGGTTGTAGGTGAGCAATTTGGATCTTCTATCTTTTTGTGCTTAAAAGAAAATGTAGCATTGTTTTATTCCAGAATGAACTGAATTTCTCATTTGGAATGTGTTTGTAAAATACTCTAATAAGTTAAACAGGTAATCTGCTTTCGTTAGCCTGAGGGCCTGTTATTCCCACAGTGATATGTCATCACCATTTTATTTTCACAATGTCATTATCATGTCATTAATATAGAAATTTCTCATTTTTTCCTGTTCATGTTTTAAAAGAAGAGCAGCGCCTTATCAACTATGTTTTCAGTGATTGGGAATAAGGTTCAGAAAGACAAATGTTAGACTGCATGATATTCTTGGTCAGTATTCTGAGCTTCATAATATAGTTTGTGCTATAAAACAGAAAAAAAGTGAGGCTGGAGTGATAGCGCAGCAGTAGTGCATTTGCCTTGCATGCAGCTTCCCAGGACAGACCTGGGTTTAACTCCCGGAGTCCCATATGGTCCCCAAGCCAGGAGCAATTTCTGAGTGCATAGCCAGGAATAACCCCTGAGCTTTGCTGTGCGTGGTCCCAAATCCAAAAACTAAAAACAAAACAAAACAAATCAAAAAACAGAAAAAAAGTTACCCCTTGACAAATGTCAAAGCTTCTTGTTATTATTGATTTTGTCTCAGTATATAAATCACATAGTTTATCAAAGTTGAAAATTTGCTATCAGAATTTGATTACATTTATTAACACCTGCTATTTAAGCATACTTTATTTGGGTCATATTTATTATATTATTTATGCGTTTATCTGGTCATGAAATTGAGGGCCTCGCCTAGACTGAGGGAAGTAAGGTATAAAAGAACAACTTTAAGAACAGGAGAGATAGCACAGGGTTAGTGTTTGCCTTAACGCAGCTGATCCAGGACAGACCTGGGTTTGATCTCCTGGCTTCCCATGTGGTCCCCTGAGCTTGCCAGGAGCTATTTCTGAGCACAGAGCCAGGAGTAACTCCTGAGCGCTGCTGGGTGTGACCTCCCCCCCAAAACCCAAACAAACAAACAAACAAGAACAACTTTAAATTTTCTTGTTTGGATCTATGTAAGAATTGTTTGTAACAGTCATTTCACTTTTTTGTATGCATTGGAAGCATAATTGACATGTCTTATTTTTTTATATAAACGTTATGCTATGTCTGAGTAATATACCTTTATTCTTTTGGAAGGGCAGATTTAAGTGTTTTTGTTTTTAAAAGCTATTTTCTTTTTTGGGCAAAAGTTGATAGTTCAGCTGATAGGGCCCTTGCTTGCCAAATGACCTGCCCACCAGGATTCAATCCCCGGCATCATAAATAATCCCCTGAGTCCTGCCAGGAGTGATTCCTGAGTGCAGAGCCAGGCATACACCCTAAGCATAGCTGGGAATGATTTACCCCCCAATTACAAAATAAAAGCTATTTTTATAAGGCAATTTTCTTCACTGAGCAAATAATAGACCATTTTAAGTTAATTTCATTATAGACTTGTTGCCACACAAAATACCAGACGGTTAATGAATTTCTTCTATGGCTATGATTTTCATCAAGTTATTTATTTTCTTTTTGGATCACTTGGTCCTGTGATGTCAAGCCTTCAATCAAATTTCTATGGTCTGACTTCATTTTCATAACTAGCTGGCAGTATCTCCTCCATTCTCCCAACACAGGTCTCACATACCTAAAATCAGCATTCACTGGAATTAATGGAAAGGTGTCTCAATGCATGTTAAAGCTACAGTGCAAATTTGCTTCAAAACATTGACATTGTAACATCTGCAAAGAAGTCCTCTCCATATCAATAACAATAAGTAATATGGCCATTTCTCTGCAGTTTCTTCAGCTAAGACACCATTACGGAGCTAATAAGCTAAAGATATGTCTGTTTCATTCTTCTGTTTTACACAAAAGACCTTTTATGTCAAGAAAGTATGATATAGTATTAAAAGACAAAGAAATGCACCAAACTTTCCATATAGCGATGAGGTAAGACCAATGTGAAACTGGAGAAATTGTCCGGAGTTAGGGTGGGAATAATGCTTGCTAAAAAATAGAAAAACTAAAAAATAGAAACCCTTCTAATTTTCAGGGTCTTCGGGTTTAATAAGATTATTAAAGTGACTGATGTTAAGTGATAGATAATACAAATGGAAAGGTCAAACTTTACAGAACACTGCCAAAACAAAATAAAATAAAATAAAATAAAATAAAAGCCAGTCTGCCAATTAGAAAGAAATAGAACAAAAATAATGTGTTCAGGACAAGTAGAAAGTCAACCTCTTTAATAAACATGGTAAAAGAAAATTGACAATAGATGTCTGACCTCCTAGAGTCAAGACTCTCTCATCTACAATCACTCGCTTGTGTTTTCATGGTTGTGTTGTGTAGGTGTCTGTGCTGAGACTGTGAGGTCATTCTGCCATTTCCCCATTTGCACCCTATTTTGGGAAACTAATTAAGTTCCAGATATTCTATCATGTTTTCTCTTGGAAAGTATGTTCAGAAAACTCTAATTCTGACATTTTATATCCAGCAACCTTGGAATTTAATAAAGGCACCTCAAGACTGCAAAGAAGTTGAGTGTTAGTTGCCATCTCTTTTATTATATATTATCGTAATTTCTTTCTAACATTTTATTTGTAAAGGGGGTTTACTTGGGATATCTTCAACTTTACCCCCATCTCAAACATCATATACTCCTAGACCAGAGAAGGAAAGTAATTTATCGAATAACAAGGTCCTGTGACTCAATTCAAGTTAATAATTTGAAAAGTATTTTGCTTAAATGTTAGAGAAATAATGAATTCGGAGTAAAAATTAAAGACTGCAGAGTTCATAATATAAATAGTAACCAGAAATAAACGACACTTAAATATTGGTATTGATCTGCTTATACTCTTCCTTTTCTGTTTCTGGGGAAGAAAATGTGGTTTTCTGCCCGGGATCTTGGTTAGGACCCCTATATAAAACAGAAAGATTTTGTTCTGGTAACAGATTTCTCAATATCAGTTAGTACTGTAGACAATAGAACCGTTTCCAATCCCTCAGGTGTTTAACCAGAGAGCTCATTTTGGTACTATGAAAAGAATCCAGACCTTGGCAGTATACTGGCTGTTAGCCAGAATTCTATCATTGTGATCCCTGACCTTGGCCATCTAAAGTTCACGACTACTGGACACAGAGCAAAGGTTCTCCTGCTGAGTTTCCAGGCCCAGGGAATGGAGAAAGCTGAATTGTAGAGTCATCCACATCCTTTTCTTTGGAGCCCAGATTCCTGTGTGTTCATAGGATGCTCTTGCCTTCATTTTGTGCAAACCCCTCCCCTCTGTTGTCTGGCTTCCTTTATTCTTTCAGGGACAGCAGCTGCTGCCAGCCAGCCCATAGTACCATTCTGAGATGCCTCGGGGAACAGCTGGAACTCTCCCAAGGGCTGATTTTACACTGCTGAATTTGGTACCAAATATTTTCTCACTTCGTGGGGAAAAAAATACGTTAAAGAAATACCACTTACAATCAGAAGTTCCAAAATGGGCCAAATATTATTATTAGAATTGCCCATACTATACATTTTCAATCTATTAAATCAATTTGGGGGGATATTTTCTATATTAATGTTAATATGGTTTTCTAAAGCTCAAATTGAGGTCACAGATTAGATTTACTCCTGGGGGAGGGGAATACAGATATTTTGTGTAGGAAGATGAAATATTCTTGTTTCTCTTTAGAGTCTAAATTATTTTTCTTCACCTAAGCCTCCCCCTTCACTCCTTTATCACCCATTTTTTCCAGCTCAGATATCTAGAGTGGAGTTTTTATTTTAAATGGGGAGGGGAATATGTCTTTAAAAATCAGTGAAAGCAAATGGGTTTTAATAACCCAACAGGATCTTGTCCATCATCACATTTAATCTGCATTATATCTCACTTCCTAATCGTTACTTCCATTCCAATTGTAAGCAGAGGGGGTGGGTGAGTGAGACATTTCAGATAAGTGCCAGCAAAATAAGTTTGCCTTACAGCTGGTAAGCCCCCAACACACGTTTCCCCGTGCCTTATGGCCATTTTCAATCAGATGAGCCCATAAACTAAAAATAATCACCCCTAATACTAATACCTCTGCTCCTTCATTGTTGCTGGTCGCTATGGTGCTGCATTCGACTGTGAAGAATTCACCGCCATTATTACCCTCAGTGTCTCTCTCTCTGAAATGTGATCTAATTGCAGAATCCACACCTGTTCCACAGTTCAATAGAATTCAGCTTTGATAGAGGCAGACTTTCAAATAACATACAAACATGCATACACACATAAGCACACACACACACATACAGAGGAGTTCAGTTGGGGTCAAAAATAAAGAAATTTAAAAAGAGGGTGAGTTTATCAGAAAATAATATTGTAGAGAGGAGGAGGTGGGGAAAGGCTGTGTTTTGTGGTCACTGGAAGATTGCTGATGGGTGCATAAATAAGGCATGCTGGAACATCTGTTCTTTGTTGTGCATTCAGCTTTTTAATGTGTTCAAAGAGCAGCTCTGACGCATCGCTGACTACCACTCCCCATCCGAGCAACATTTTACCAGAAAATAATAAACCTTCCTGGTGGGGTGCAGGGAGCCAAGGCATTCGGGCAATGCCATTAATTTGGAAATATCTCTTTTTCTGGGATTTTAAAATCTCTCTCCCTTTGAACATTGCACAAATTTGGGATCCAGCCTAGCATTCCTATCCCTAAACATTAAATCAGCCTGAATATCTATTCAACCTAATTTCTTTCACTCAGCAAAGGAAGTAGGTGGAGGGGGCAACTCCAAGTTGATATACATAACCCCTGCACACTTTTAATTCTATTAATGCAAGTGACCATCTATAGGAATTATATTTTAACATGTTCTAGTATTTATTCATACTGATAAAATTCAGAGGCAGCTGAGGCCCCAGACAGTTGAACAATATTGGCTGGTTATTTTGATACAGTGTGGTAGGCAGCAAAAGATTAAAAAACGGAGCATCCTAAACTGAGGAAAACCAGCTTGAATTCTAAAATAAAATTTTAGCAGCATGGATTTCTCTTGCCATAGGCTATGAGGCTACTATGAATTTCAGATGCATTTCCTGAGCTGTCAATGAGGTGGAAAGATGAGATTGGCATTACGAAGATTTGTTGCAGCTCCATTCAGGGTAATTGCGAGTGAAGGTAGAGCGACATTAAACCACCACCCAAGAAGAGCTGTTTATGTATATACAGTATAGAAACAGCTCGCCAGACAATCTAAGGACCAGGATGGGAATTTCTTTATGTCACTTTATTTGGATTTTCCATCTCTTCTTTTTTAGGTCACAGCTTAAAAACATTGCGATACCAATTTGCTGTGGGAAGTTGCTTCCATAATGAGTTTGACTAAATTTTATGAAAGGAAAATAGAACCTTTTGGGTACAGGGATGTTATTTAAACTCTCTATCCCAAAACATTCTCTCTTCATAATATTGGTATAGACTGTAGTCTTCATGTTACTGTGCTCATTGGTCTTTTCCCACACAATAGTTATAATTTGAACTATGCCAAGTGGAGTAGAGTAGTAGAATATATTTTAAAGAAATATTTCGGATAGAGTATATGACCTGTGATACCAGAAGATGTTTGTGGTTAGGGGACTAACTTTAAATATTCTGCTACAGGACCTGGGTATATAGCTCAGTAGCAAGGTACTTGCCTTACATGCAATTACATGTAATTCTGGAACTGCCAAAAGAATCACACCCCCCCCCCCAAATCACCTTCTTGTTTGCTTTGCATGCTCTTTTTTGATAACTCTGTGGGTTGGGACCATTTTAAGGTTTAATATCAAAATAGTACAATCTGAACATTGTGGGTATGTCACTGATTGAACCTAATTATGTTATTTTAACATTTATCAAGACATAATGATTTGCAAAGTTGTTCATTACAGAGTTGTTCTAGGCAGACAATGTTCTAGCACCAATTAAATCACCGATGATGTCCCCCTCTCTCTACCAATGTCTCCAGGTTCCCTCCTATCCCTACCCAAAATATACTCTCTTGGCAGGTATATAACACAATTATTTCCTATTTCTTGTTCCAAAAAGACCTAAATAAATAGCAAACATATTTATCAGAAAATAAATCTATAAATGCCAATTTGTGATAATTGATTGCTAAATAATTTTACCAATATAAATAAGACTTTAATAATTATTAAAAGCATAAGAGACTTTATCAAACTAAAAGGTAACATAGCTTTTTTAATCTAGTAAGAGCAACTATATGCACCATTATTGAGTGCCATAATCATTGCTAAAGGTTGAGAAGTTTGTCTTGTCCCTTAGAGGAGATATTTAAATAATTCTTGTAAAACTAATTTCAAGGCTGTGAATTCCCTAAACTGTTTCCTGTCTATAAAGCTCTGGATCATTCATTTATATATGAATGATAGTCTATCAAAATAGCATATTCTTGATGAGGTTTTGAGTTTTTGTGCAATATCCTTCTATACTCTTCTGGCTTGCAGTTTCATTTAATAACTCTGCTGTTCATCTTATAGGCTTTCTTTTGTCAGTTTCTTTCTTGAACTTGCTCCCTTAAGCATTCTGCCTCTATCTTCGGATTTTGTCATTTTGAGTTCAATGTGTGTTAAAGTTTTTCTAATTGAATCAGTTTTTTGGGCCTCTTGGATCTCAGTGCCTATAATCCTCAATTCTGGGAAATTTCTATCAATGATTACTTTAGCCTCCCTTCCTATTCTTTGAGACTCTGATGATTCTTATATATTTACTCTTGAACTCATCCCATAGTTCTCTAGTATGCTGTCCATTCCTTTTCAGGTTATTTTGTTCTTCTGTTACCCAGTAGTTTGTTCCTTCCTATCCTGAAGAGCCTTGATATTTCACTCAGCTACTGTTATTCTGCTATTTAGAGCTTCTATTGACTTTCTTCCCTCTCTTCTACTGACTTTTTAAAATCATGTACCAGGTTCTCCATTTCTGTTATTTCTGATTGTAGTATTTTTACCTCCAGTCATCCTTTTTGTGCTTTGAGAGCTACTTACATTGTTGTTTCTTATTGACTCAAGCATCCACATCATTGTGTCACTAATAACATGAGGATTTATGTGTGTTGTTGTATATGTCTTATATGTCTTCCAGGATATTTTTTGAAACATTGAGTTTTTTGGGCTTCTACATGGTTCTCTGGTGTTCTTGCTATGTTGGAGGTGAGTCTTTGTAATTAGATCCCCTGAAGATGCTAAGGGATTTGACTGGGGTTGTTCTCTTCTCTGCCTATCTTCATCAAATAACAGGATAAATAATGTACATGTAAATATGGAATATAAATAATGTACCTGTCTATATGGTATATAGCAGGTGTGGGGGCTGCTGGGACCTATAATAAAAGGAAAGGCTTTGTCCCTCAATCTGTTTTAAGTCCAGTGATGTCACCTAAAGAAAATCTTTATCTAGAATGGCAGAGCAGCAAGCAGAAGGTTGTATTGTTTTTCATGTATTTTTACTATTTACAAATCTCAGAGAGAACCACAATGCTCAAATAAATGACAATTGTTAATGTGTTTCACTTTATATTTTAAAAATTATGTATGTGCATGAAAGTGAGTGATGATTTTAGGATAAGAGTTGAAATTTAAGAAAATATGATTATCTTAAAATTTGAAAGTCGGGACCAGAGAGATAACATGGAGGTAAGGCATTTGTCTTGCATGCAGAAGGTCAGTGGTTCGAATCCTGGCATCCCATATGGTCCCCTAAGCCTGCCAGGAGCGATTTCTGAGTATAGAACCAGGAATAACCCTGAAGCGCTGCTGGATGTGACCTAAAAACCAAAAAAAAAAAAAAAATTGAAAGACTATTTTGTGCATGTTTGGTGAGGAGATGTCATATACAACTGAACTGGTTGTAGCAATTATTTACTTAGTGAATCTTATCAAATCAATGCTAGAAAAAAACATAGTAAACATTTCCTCTTTATATAATAATTTTAATTACTCTAAAACCCACTAGCAATAATTTTTTTTTTTTTTTGGTTTTTGGGCCACACCCGGTAACGCTCAGGGGTTACTCCTGGCTATGCGCTCAGAAGTCGCTCCTGGCTTGGGGGACCATATGGGACGCCGGGGGATCGAACCGCGGTCCGTCCAAGGCTAGCGCAGGCAAGGCAGGCACCTTACCTCTTGCGCCACCGCCCGGCCCCAGCAATAATTGTTTAAGGTTATTTCCAGTGAAGAAATTTCTGTTTTACTCAACACAAATTTCTAATAAAAATATAATATAAAAATACATTTTAAATTCTAACCATGTTATATGAATCCCCAAATTTAACTTTGCACATGCAAGCCAAGTAAAGACGTTATACTTTTCTTAGAGTATTTACATGTGTTTCAAATGTAAACTTTATGTTCTTTTGATTAACTTTAAGAGAAAAACATTGTCATCATGATTCTGATATTGAGTGTGCGAATAAAAAAGAATTTCTTCCCCCAACATTCTGATCTACAGAAAATGCTGACTTGCACAACCTTGATTTCTACTTTGGTACTAAAGGATTTTCAGTGGTAATTGCCATCTACTCATAATTCTCAACTCTTCTCTGGAAATTGTTCTAACTTGAAGCTATCATGACCAAGGCATTCTCAAGTTCAATCTCAACTCAAGGGTCAAAAGAAGAGTGTAAAAGGGGACCTGTTACACTAGCAGTCCAGGGCACAAGTGGGGTGGTATGTAATGCATGCTTGGGAACAGGGGTAGAGGGAGGACAGCACTGGTGGTGGGAATGGCAGTAATTTACTGTCACTATGTACCATAAATATAACTGTGAAAGACTTGTAATTCACGTTGGTGACAATAAAAAATACTTAAAAACAATAAGAGTGTAACATTGGTTTTTGTCCCTTCATTCTATTAAAGACTATTTAGTAGCATCATCCCAAATCAGCACTCTCAATAAAGATCACTAAATATTGTATTCATAATCATAATTTCTTTCCCTTCTTATGCTTTTTTCCTACAATTTTCTATGATTGTTTCTTAATCATAGCATGCTAATTTCTACTTGAGAACTTCCCACAGAAAGAGACTATCTACAATACCACTTTATCTATTTCCTCAAAATCTTCACTAATCATCCACACCTTAAATAAGTACAAGAAGCCCTCAATATCTAATATTTTTATAAGAAATTTTTATTCATAATAATCCTATTTATTACAAAATGATAATATCTTTATTGAAATTATTTATACTATTTAAATTGAGATGTCATTTTACATTTTTATCCAATAAAATTAATTATAGCCAGAAATCCAGAAGAGGGCAAGACACATGCCTTGCATGCAGCTGACCCAGGTTCAGTCCCTGGCACCACGTATGATCAATTCCCTGAGGCTTACAAATATTCATCTCTGAATACTGAGCTAGGAGTTCTGAGTACAGTCAAGGGTGTCCCAAAATAAGACAACAAAAAAAAATGTTACTTTATGTAAATGGCATCACATGCAACAAGGATTAGGGGAAAGTTGAAATTGTTAGGTGAAGAATATGTACTCTTGGAGCTGTATCAGATAATGTAGTTTAAATTTCATGTCAATAGACTCAAATGTAAGTGGCTTAAAGCATAAAAAGCATTCTGAGAACTGGGTGCAAGCATAATGCTCTAGCTTATGTATCTTATATGCTTGAGGTTCAGGTTCAGTCAAATACCATATGGCCTTGAGCACCACTAGGTAGTTCTAGGTAGCAATCCCATTACCAGAATCCAGCATTAAACCTTCTGTTGGTTAAGTATCTCTGGGAATGGCTCTCTCAGAATTGCTTAGGAATCCCCTCTCAATCAAAACAATCGAAACAGGGGCCAGAGCGATAGGGCAGTGGTAGGGTGTTTGCCTTGCATGCTGCTGGCCAAGGAAAGACCTGGGTTTGATTCCCGCATTCCATTTGGTCCCCCAAAGCTAGGAGCAATTTCTGAGCGCATAACCAGGAGTAACCCCTGAATGTCAATGGATATGTTACCCCCCCAAAAAATCAAAACAAAACATGTTTTCTCAGTAAGAAATCTAGAGGTAGGAAAATTCTAAAAAGGATAATTCCATAGCTCTATTAATCCATTTTTCCTTCTTTCCATAACATCATGCTTAATGTATCAATTATGTTTCCTGTGATCCCTAGATAATGGTCACCTTCATAGGCAACAATGCCAAAGTCCAGAGAGGAGGAAAGAACATGAATATTTTCTGGAATCATCTTTAACAACAAGAAAAACATATTTAATAAATTGTCCTATTGGACTTCATGTTTCTTGTCTACCAGGACAAAAGATTTTTTTCTTCACATTTTTATTCTTAAATTAACAGTGGGAATAAAATTATTAAGATTATCTTATATTTATCAGTGTTCATCTTTTGGAGTTGATATGAGACTTATCCCTTCCTAAAACATAAGCCTGTCTAATATTGATATTTATTTGGGATTCTGTTACTGAGATCAAATGAAAAAATGACTTTTAGATAGATGAACAATAATGTTAGAAAAGCCTCTTCCATAACTCATCTTCATTTCATAAGACTTTAAATTTTAACAATTCATTACTTTTAACTCCTAATGGGAATAAATGAAAGTATTCAGTATAGCTTAGAATAGACATATAGCATTTACTATCTGGAATGATAAAATAATCAATGTATATTGTTGAACACTTGCTTTATTTTAATTTTAATTTTAACTATTTTTAATCTTTGAGGTTATTATTAGTAGATTTTAAAGAATGTTTAGAGGCATAATTTCATGACTCTTCATAGTATTTGAATATATTCACATCACACCCATCAGAAAAGTTTCAGTGTCTTCCACTATAGTCTATTGGATTCCTTTTCCCTCAAATAGTCCTCTATTTTTCCTTTTTCTTTTTCTCAGTGACTCAATTCTATAGTCTGAGTTCAAGAATTTCTGGTTTTTTTTTTTTAATTTTCTTTTGTTTGGGGGGAGTTGGGTCACACCCGGCAGTGCTCAGGGGTTACTCCTGGCTCTATGCTCAGAAATCACTCCTGGCAGGCTCAGGGGACCATATGGAATGCTGGGATTTGAACCACCAACCTTCTGCATGGAAAGCAAACACCTTACCTCCATGCTATCTCTCCAGCCCCCCCCCCCTTTTTAAAATTTTTATTTGGTTATGTCTGTTCCCTTTCTTTGATTCTTTATGACTCTATATGAATAAGATCATTTGGAATTTTATAAAGCTGTTATTTATTTGGGTAAAGATGCTCACTCAGAGCTTATATAATTTCTTTAAGATAAATTACTTAAAAGGAATTTATGGATCAAAGGATATGTCAATTTAAAATTTTTTGATCCAATATTTTTATTTTTTGTTTTGGGGCTACACTCAGCAGGACTAAGAATTTACTACTGATCCTATGCTCAGAAATTACTTTTGGCAGGCTCACATAACCATATGGAATGCCAGGGATCAAACCCGAGTCAGCCTAATGCAAGGTAAATGCCCTACCTACGTATCTTTCTGGCCCCTGATCCAAATTTTATATGACAAAGGCTTCATGAAATATTTCTGTCTCCATAACATCTCTAGCATTGGAGAATAATCATTAATTATCTTATTGGTAAACATTTAATTGATATGGAAAATACTTTACTTGTTTTTTATTTAAAATAAGTTATGCTTTAAAAAATTTATATAAATATAGTTAAACCAAAATAAAAAAGAATCAAAGGAAGGATCATAGTATTACCATCCTAATAAAAGGATCAGTAAAACAGTAAAAAGAATAGTAAAATTTTTCTCTCCTATCTAACCTTTTCTTTATACATAAACATTTATTAATTAAATCTTTGCAAACTCAAACCTAATGTCTTAAAATTATTTATTTATTATTTCTCATTTTATAGCTTGGCATATTGGCTGTACTGGTAGCTCTGTTTGTGTTTACTCATTGGGCTCAATCAATTAGAATGTTGGAAAATTCAAAATGGCCTTATACATGTTTCTGGCAGCTGTGAGTTGTTAACTGGGGATCATAAGTATTCTACACATTCTATAATCATCCAGTAAGAAATACAGAGCTTCTTCAAAGCCCAGTCTTTATAGATCTCAAGAGGGTAAAAATGGATGTTGCAAGATCCATTAAGACAGTGTCTCAGAAGTTATATAAGATTATACTGGCTCTCTTCTATTGGCCCAGAGAACTCATAGTGGTGACCTAGATGCATAAGGAAGGCTAGTTTTCACTTTTAGATGAAAGGATGCAATAGTGTCTAAGTGACAAAGCTTGGCTAATAGTATATGAGCAATATAAGTATAACCAATATGTGTCCCTTCCCAAATGTGTTCTTAAAGGAAGCACACTATTCCTTCCCATTGGTTCTTTCTACTCTGAAGAACTTCTATTTGACTCTTATTTGTCCCTACTATTTCTCTTCCCAACTTCTCCTCTTCTCCTGTACTCTTCTCTTTCAATTACCATGCCTCTATCTCTCTTTTGAACAATGATGCAGGAGACTAAATCAATAATTTGTAATTAATTTTTTAGAAATATACAACTTATAATGAGTTTATATTTATATGTCAATTATATCTAGTATTATCATTGAAATGTGAAAACTCTCCAAAGAAACTACATATTTCCTTTATTAAAATAAACAATATACACATTTTTAAAATAGCGCAACTCAAACATCAGATTCTCAAATTTATTGGGAATAAATTTTATTGGGAATTTATTTAGTTTGCTTAAAACTCAACAAATATCTGCTGATAATTTTGTTTGCTATCTTTTTTGTAAAACAAGAAAGTTTTTACTGAAATTTACTTAGAAAGATGTGAGGGGAGTGAAAGGGAGAAGTGAACATTTGAGAGAAAACACAAGCTTCTCCAGAGGTAGATTTTTTTTTAATAAATTAAGTTTTAATTACACAATATAAAATAGGAACCCAGAGGAAGCGCAAAAGGGGTTAAAGTAGTTAACTTGCATGTGGTCAACCTTGGTTAAATCCATGACACCAGTGTGGTCAGACCTAGCAACATCTTGAGAAATTTTTAAAACAGAACCATAAATAATCCTGAGCACTGCCTTATGATCTCCAAGAACTGAAAAAGCAAACAAAAACAGATTGTGAAAGCATATCAACACAAAAGGTTATATCTACCCCCAATGCTTAGGGAAACCATTACTTACAATCATTAAAATACCAAAGCAATCACAGTTCCCATTATGATTGTATGAGAAGATTGGATAGGGGATAGGTAAATATTCTTATGGGGCATATGTCTTCATATAAGCTTCATACACGAGTCCCATTTTAAATTCATAGAACATTTTCCCCTGAGTACTGTAATCACAGTAGCCATCGTGTTCAGAGGTATGGATCCAAAACCAAAGATACAAACAAAAGGGGGGGAGAGTCCTAAAGAGAGAGATGACTGGATAATGAATGTGTGATCCATTTATATAATAAAATATCACTCAGCTATGAGAAAGAAAAAATTTTCCATTCACAGTAAAATGGAAGTGAAACAAAATAGGAGATTAAGAAAAAACTCATTAGATGATTTTGTCATATATGAGATGATGATATAAAATGTATAAAAGGACAAATAAGTGAAAATTAATTATAGAAATAAGGTTATCTATGAAGGAGTTGGTTGCATGAAAGAATGGAAAAGTTATGTCAATTTGCAAACAAACAAAAATATTATCTATAAAAACGCATGGAAATAAAATTATTCAGGAAAATCTGTATCTCAAACTTTTTCTTCTAATCATTATACAAGATGAAAATTAAAGCATTCTCTAATTATTAACCATTTAAAACAAAGACCCTAAACAATTACACTATTAATGCTAAATCATGAATTCTTGAAAAATAGGTGAGTATAGGAAGGTAGAAAAGAATAACCAACTATTGGAGTATTGCATATTCTTAAATAATTGCAAGATATTGGGAACAATATCTAAGAGAACAAGAAGAGAGTCAACTTCAGAAGAGATTGTTTTACTGTCAGAATTACAGAAATTTTTAGTAAAAAAGAAAATATAGGATATGATAACAATCACAGTGGTCAAAAGGTTGTTGCAGAAGTCAAGGAATTGGAAATTGAGGATCATTTATATATAGAAGCTATGCAAAAATGATAAACATTATAATTCTTTGACTAACACTAAGCAAAAGAATCACATGTGATGTGTAAACTTGAACAAATGATAAATATAGTAGAGACCATGAGTAAAAAGGATAAGATAACTAAATGATAAAAGCCTCAAGGGACTTTGGAGATAGGTAGGATAGAGGAAAGGATTAAAAATATTTTAGAAGCAATAACGAAGAGCTCAGAGAAAACTATAGAAAGGTAAATTTTCTCTGAAGATATAAGTAAAGTTAGAGAAACTTAAATGTGAAGGCAAAAAAGAAGCAGTACACATAAAGTTTGCAGACTATAAAATTTTAGGCAGAACAATCAATTTGCTTTTAGGTTAGAGGTGAAAGATGAAGATTCAAGAATCTTGAGGAAGAAAGAAATCTTCATATTCAGATGACATCTCTGCATTGAGACAGAAGGGAATAACGGTATGTAAGGAGGGCAAAGCTGAAACTTGCGGCAACTCCAGAGAGGAAAGGTTGTGCCGTGATGACTGTCTACAGACTTTTCTAATTTTGTATTCAATGTTATAAGCAGAATAGAAGCCCAAGATCAGTATTTCCCAGAGTTGATGATACCTCTTATCAGGGGATGCTGGAATGATGATGGATGAGTAGTAACCCCAGTGCAATTGGGGATACCTTCCACTTCTTTGTTTACAGAAGGTAAATTTCCAAGAATTACTAAGTGACACTTTTCTGAAAAGGGTATAGGCATTAGTCCAATAAATTTGAGAGCTTCTAGTTGGGATAAATCTTAGAGCATGATAGCATATTCATAACATTTCGAATATTGTATTCTATTGGATGGCAGCTTCTGGGATTGTGCTTCCTAGAGCTATATGATGCTGTATGGAAGCAGTTTCCATATAA
The DNA here is from genome assembly GCF_024139225.1 of Suncus etruscus. Lineage (NCBI taxonomy): Eukaryota > Metazoa > Chordata > Mammalia > Eulipotyphla > Soricidae > Suncus > Suncus etruscus. The sequence goes on along the minus strand of NC_064867.1, from coordinate 22,568,739 downwards.
AGGAATGATGATGGAATATAGCATCATGGAAGATACTTAATGCCTCCAAATGCTCATTATATTGTAACAGCTGCATAAAAACAAGAATAATTCCTGTCACTTGTCTTATTTATCCTTCACAAAAAAAAAGTGGACATTCCACAGGGGCATATAATTAAATTTAAAAGTGATGGCAGAGTCAAAGAAAAACTTTATTATATATACCACTGCTATGTTAAACAAGCATGGCCTACTGGCTATAATCATAAAGTACCTTTACTTTTTTATGTACTGTTCATTTAAAATGCATACTGTACGGCCTTGCCTCGCCTTTGCTTGAAAACTAGGGCAAGCTGTATGGCTTTTTCTCATTATTTTAGATTATCAAAATGTCTTTAGCCTTCCTAAGTCACAAAAAGCAGTTTCAGATCTGAACTTAATATAACCATCCCACTGTTGTGATAAATGGTGGTGATAATGATGTCTGATGATTATTGGAAAAGAATGGAAGGCTAAGAAAAAAAGGCAGTAGTTGAGACTGAAGTGATAAGTCAAGAAGGGCATTTGCCTTGTGCAGCCAACCTGGGTTTGATCTCTGACCCTTCGTTTGGTCCACCAAGCCCCAAAAGGATTTATCTCTCAACACAAAGCCAGAAATAAGCCCTGATGACCACCATGCATGTCCAAAAACATACTGAAGATGTATTGATAGCAGCTCTGTAGGGATACCTTTGAAATCTACTTGAAACTCACATGCAAGTGTGAGGGAATTTATACTCTTGGATAAATTTTCTTATTCTCCATTGTGTGGATAATTCTGAGACATGTTATACGAGGTCATGGCAGCCTCGAGACCCAACTACCTGTTTTCCAACTCAAGACACCACTTGCATAAATTTTCTCCTTCTGTGTTCTTTCTTCCCTGTTGTCCACATTTATTAGAACCTTGTACACAAGACCTTGTCTTTTTCTCTGTTTTGGAGTAATACTTACAAAGCTAGGGCCAGAGTACAGTGGATGTCATAGTGGGTAGGTTTCTTGACTTAAAAGTGGTTACCAGGTATAATCTCTGGAATCCCATATGGTCCTCTAAGAACCACTAGGAGTAATTACTAAGTACAGAACCCAAACTTATCCCCGGGCATCATTGAGTGTGACCCAAAAAGCTACTTATAAAGATGCCTCATCACTAGAGAACTCCCACCTATAGTTTCCTTAAAAATACATGCATCCTTTATTTTATGTATAACTTTTAGGTTTCATTACTGTTATATAGTATATATGAATGTCTTTTTGTGGGTCACACCTGGATATGTTTTGGGCTAACTCTATACTCATAAATCACTCTTAGGGAACTTAGGTGACCATTTGTGTCACCAGAGATTGAACTCTGTTGTGGACATGCAAGGCAAATGTTCTACCTACAGTACGATCTTTGTAGTCTTTACTTTAAATCATTTTCCCCTCTTGCAGATTCATCTTGAACAGTATATAATGTGATCCCTATTTCACTACTCAATATTTATAGTAGTCTGTAACTCATAGGAATTTATAAGACATAAGGACAAAGAAACTAACACAACATTCAGGATAAATCTAACAATATCTTTCTTTAACTAACCTTAATCCTTTTATTTATTTATTTATTTTTATTTTTTATTTTTGTTTTTTTGGGTCACACCCGGCAGTGCTCAGGGGTTACTCCTGGCTCCACGCTCAGAAATCACTCCTGGCAGGCATGGGGGACCATATGGGATGCCGGGATTTGAACCAATGACCTTCTGCATGAAAGGCAAATGCCTTACCTCCATGCTATCTCTCTGGCCCCGACCTTAATCCTTTTAAATAGTAATATTTTTAGGAGTTAGAGAGACAGAGCCATTATAACTATGATATCTAAGTCAAAAACCATTTATTGAGTTCTCTGAGTTATTTACTTAAAACCCAGTCTCTGCCTCTGTTTGAAGGCAGGTAAGACTGGCACACCTACTTCTCTGTCAAAAATATTTTTGTCTTCGAATCTACTCCTTAACTTATCGAACTTTTTAATGGAATAAAGATAATCAGCTAAGATAGCACAATTAGTGCTACAGTTGGTAACAAACACTTTCTTTACTCATCCTAGATGAATATCTCCTACTTGGATATGGAATATGATCTTAATTTTTCTGGAATTTTAGCCAAAAAATAATTTCAGTTTAACATTTTGTCAGTTTTAAAAAGACTTATAAGGCCTTATGAGTTTCTGTCTATCTATAAGTTCTATCAGTGTACAATTGTATGACTGTAATGAATTTTGTAGTATGCATGGCATACGGATATAATATAGTAGTTCCTAGTGACTAGAGAAAAGGGGGAAACAAAAATTTAATCTAAAGGTCATCTAAACATTAGAAACTAGTTGGTAAATAGGTACTAAGTTAGTGATGCATGGAGACTGCTAATACTCAAATCTTTGTTTAGTTCTCCGTTAATTGAAAATATAACTTTTCCCTCATGTAAATTTGTTTTCAAAATTTATTTCAGCTCTTTCTGTAGTTTTGGCATTGAGGGAGAAAAAATGGGATCAATCTGATGAAGAGAGAATTGGAAATAAATAGAATAATTATGAGCTAGTGTAACAAATACTCCTTAGACACATGCCAATTATTTCTGCAAAAATCCACAATTTGTGGAAAGAAAGCTCAATAGTCTTTTAATATTGATCATTTTTTATTCATACCAGAAGAAAATACTTTGCAATAAAGATTTCTCACTGATTTGGAGAAAAATTGTATTCCACTAAAGTGTTAGATTAATGTTTCATCTCATCATCTCTTATTTTTACCACCACAACAAAAAACAGCTTCTGCGAGGAAAATATTGTACTATATAAATCTCTTCATGAATGAATGAGCCTGAAAAGGAGAGAATTGTCCAGGTTCTGTTTACTATGAGGCTATTCATGTTCATGTATTGTTTGAAATGAAAGTGGATTTGTGTAATTCTAACACCAAAACCACTGACAAAGATTTATATGACTTCACCACAGTGAGTCGAATTTTCTTTGAATAATGACAGTGAATAATGCTGTCCCTGCCTTAGGGGAAGCATTCTTTTTTTTTTTTTTATCTTATCCATGTTTTGCGGAAGGTGATCTTTGGTTCACAGAATTGTAAAAGTAGAAAAACAACTTAGAGATCATTTCATACTTTCCTTCACATGAATGAGGAAACTGAAACAAGAGTGATTAAATTGGAAATGGCAAAGAATTGTCTAGAACTCAAATTTCCTCTTTCTACACCTAATATCCTTTATATTGTACCATACTGCACAGAATTACTCCAATTAGTTATTTCTTTAAGCTAAAGAGGCATTATAACATTTCTTTTTAAAGTAGACTTGTGCTTATTAAAATATGTTGTAAAGTGCAGTCACCATGTCTTCATGCAACCAGCCCCATTGACTCATTCTATTCTCAGAAGAGTTATGTATAATTAGGAGTGAAAAATCATGGATATACTAGCCAGCTGAAATAGTAGCTTAAAATGACAATCTCCAGAGGAGAAGGTGGGTCAAGTCTCCACTCCGTTGAAGCCATGTTAGCTATACCTATTACCCACAATCACTACTATGCCAATGACCGGGCTTCACCACTCAACCATGAAGCTCTGCAGAGAAGCCAAACTGACCAAAATTACAAGTATGCCAGTATTTGGGGTGACATCTCTAGGAAATTTTAGAAGCAAGTGTGGGTACCCTCTCGTCTCATTCTCATATTTCCAGAAGCCCTGACAGCCAAAACTACATCCCACAAAAGCCACAATGTCATCCATAGAGCTTGGAACTCCTGGACCATGCAGTCACATACACAGCCACACAACTCCAAATGTTTTCAATACTGTCATACCAGTAAAAACACACTAATTTAGATATCAACATGAATTCAAAGCCACTTAATGTTCAAAAACAAAATAACAGAAAATCAACTAGCAACAATATTCTTAGAAAACCTTCTGACTAAATGACCTCATTGAAATTTACATTCATTTTCACAAATTTTCTTATTGCTATACTTTAAAAAATAATTTTATTACTACTTACCTGTAAACAATAAATATAAAATATATTATTTTGTGCTTTCCAAGGGTGTAGGCTTGGGAACAGGTGGGAATCTGGGGACAATGGTAGAGGGAAATTTTATACTGGTGGTGAATTTGTTTTGGATAAAACTATTATGAACAACTATGGAATACATGACCTTTAAATAAAGTAATTAAAAAAAAGAAAACTGGTGAAATGTTTAAATTCATATAAAAACTTTATTTTTAAGATGGGAAAAGAGGTGAATTTTAGTTTTATATTAATATATGATAAAGAATTTCTTACCTTTCTTTGTATTTCACTCATATTGTGTGATAGTTCAAAACAATGGTTCTATATAAGCCTTATCTAATCATCTATCATTATTTATTACCTATCATCCATAGTTATTACAATGATTAGTATCAGAAATTGGTACCCTAAAATGTCCATAAAAATATTTCTGCACTGACCTACAAAATATTATTTATTCAATGATAGTGTAATTGTAAGAACAATATTCTATTTTTCCACTCCAGTTCCCCATTTTAGATCAAATAAAAATGTATTTTTATTTCCAAGACTTGCCATTTAGTGTTACAATGACTTCACTTCTTTTGCATATAATTTTGAACATAATGAAAAGGTGTTATTTCAATGTGTTTATAGATAGCTAAATAGGGACAAATGATTTTTTTGATTAAATAAATTCTTATGTTTCAGCCTCTCTGTAGACATGGAAGACAAAATAAATTAAGAGAAAATAATGGTGCAGCACATTATAAAATAAAACACTATATCTCCGAGGGACACTAGAATATCATATTACTTAACAGGAAATTTGTCTATTTCTTCTTATTACTTTATTTAAAGAAAATACATCACATTGTTGATATAGTTGACCAAAATACATTTGTTTTCAGACAAGTGAGAGCAAAGTTATTAAAATAAAAGAATAAAAAGAAAAGGAGGGCCCGGAGAGATAGCACAGCGGCATTTGCCTTGCAAGCAGCTGATCCAGGACCAAAGGTGGTTGGTTCGAATCCCAGTGTCCCCCCGTGCCTGCCAGGAGCTATTTCTGAGCAGACAGCCAGGAGTAACCCCTGAGCGCTGCTGGGTGTGGCCCAAAAACAAAACAAAACAAAACAAAACAAAACAAAAAAAAGAAAAGAAAAGAAAAGAAAAGAAAAGGAAAGAGAAGAAAGAGAATTGAAGAAAGACAGAAAATAGAAGTATAGTGGCAAGCAAATTTGTGAAAATTATTGTATTTCCAATACAGTCATTAATACAATGGCAGGAGCTTTAGTAATTTTTTTGTTGTTAGATGCCAATCTTTTAAATTGGTGTGTTCCTAAGGGATGACAGCATCAAACAATGAAGTTTTTCAGCAATTCAAAGCACTATTTCTGATTCTGTAAATTTTGTGGGACATGTTATCAGCTGCCATGCTTTCTGTAAGCAGGAAGATGTGGCGAAAGGATACTCACACCCATTCCGAAAAAGCCTCAGTGATATCAGCCCAAATACTAGCGTCCCTGAAGTTTGGTCAGATCGGTGTCCCTGAAGAGAATCATAGATGAATGTTGAGGCAGGTCCATAGGCAAGGTGGGGTCTTAGCTTGCTCTCTCCTCCTGATATTGCCAGTGTTCTGCTACATGACTGGTGTACCCATGATTTTTCATGGCTTGCTTTACATCACTTTTGAGAAAAGAGTCTGTGGAGCTGGCCCAATGCAAATATGGCAACTTGCATTTTGTGAGCAAAGTTATAAAATTTTCTCTAATGTAAGTATGAACTTCACTTTCTAAAACTATAGTTTTATCTTGGATTATATGTCTATCATATATGATAGGCTATTATGTAATTATGAGCATTACAGAAGTCTAAAGTGTCTTGGTACCACACGTGATAAATAAACATTGAAGGAACCTAGAATTTTATGCATTGAATACTGTGGATTAGTCTTGAAGCTTTCCTTAGGGTCATAGTAGGCAGAGAACAATTCAGATAGAGCCAAAGATATACTGAAGCACATATTGTACTTGCATTGTATGTGGGTGACTTGGATTCAATCTCCAACACCATATCTGGTCCCCTATCCCCCATGGCAGAGCCAAGAGTAAATCCTACACACTGCCATGTATGGTCCACAAATAAATACATAATTCAGACTTAAAAAAATAGCCATAAAAACACACAAAAATAATCTGTGATTATTTTTTTAAACCCACTTTCTTACTGGAGTTTAGGTCACCAATTCTTGCTAAAATCTACCCATTTGGAAAAGATACAAAAGGGGAAAATAATTATAATAGACAGACATTAGTATTATCACTCTCTCTTTGAAAGAAAACAACATAAAATTTAAGGAGCATCCTCAGGGAATTTTGTAAGTTGCTTAAGATTTTGTTTTGAACCATAAAACCAGTGGTCTCAACCAGGGATGATTTTACTTCTAGGAGACCATTGGGTAATACTTGGAAATATTTTTTTTTGTTTTCAAAACTTGGGCATGATGTTATTGGCATCCAGTAGGTAGAGGCCAGGGATCCACATTATGACAAGTAGCCACATTATGCTTCTTCATTTAGTTCTTTTACTTTTGCTTTAATTTTCAATATCTCCATGGAGTATGTCAATAGAGTTCTGCACATATTGTCTTGTGCTTATAGAGCAATGGAAGATGCAAGAGGCAGTATAGGAAAGTGTGATTTTCAAATATTATCTCTGATTGAGTATTATGCAATGGTAGAAGTTTTCATAGCTAGCAGAAAATTTCCTGTTTCAGGAATCAGCTGAGAAGAACTTTTACTATATATATTGCCCATTTTTATTTTCTTATTGTTTCTAAGCCCAAGCCTACATTATAATATATCCTTACTAGATATTTGCAAACTTCATTTTCCAGATTCCTTTGCTAAATCTATTTTTATAAAGTTATTTTGTAAATAGGAAGACACAAATATGAAAGTAGAAAAGAACTTGCTTTTTCAGATCCTGTGAAATCTTGCCAGCAACAGAGAACAGCTGCCTGGATTTCTGCTTGTTTATTATATTAATGTGGGAAAGGCACACAGTGATAAGAGAGCTCAGGATGGGGGTATAACCTGTAATTCTTGTTACACTAACTCAAGAGGTCAGTGTAAGGCCTCAAGGACTATTTGCACTAGACTGAATCACCAGATTCACCCTGGGAATGACCATGAGTCTCCAAGACACTCAAGTCTCTAATTTTTAAAATATCCAGCCTTAGAGTTGGAGAAATAGTTCACTTTGCATATGTCCAACTTGAGTTTGGAGAAATAGTTCACTTTGCATATGTCCAATTTGAGTTTGATCCCCTTCACCACATTGTCCCTTGAGTCCCTTAGAGGTGATCCCTGAAAAATAGAATTAAGCATAAGCCTTAAGTACCACTGGGTGTGGCCTCAATACAAGACAAAATGTTCCCCAGACATACAATCAATTACTCTTTGATAAAGGGACAAGAAATGCAAAATGGAGCAAGAAAAGTTTCTTCAAAAAATGGTGTTGGGATCACTGGTCAGCCACATGCAAATAAGCAAACTTGGACTTCCATCTAACACTATGCACAAAGGTAAAATACAAATGATTAAAGACCTTGCTATCAGAACCATAATCATAAGGTTTATAGATGAACACATAGGTAAAACATTCCATGACACCTCCCAGGAAATAGTGACTAGAATACAAAGGTCACCCACAGAATGGGAAAAACTATTCACCCAATACCCATTAGATAAGGGGCTAATGACTAAGCAATACTGACAGAATTTAACAAGAAAAAGACATTTCACCCCATCAAAAAATGGGGAAAAGAAATGAACAGGTACATGAAAAATACTCCACATCACGAATCATCAGGGAAATGCAAATTAAAACAACAGTGAGGTACCATCTCACACCACAGAGCCTGGCATACATCACAAAAAACAAGAACAATCAGTGCTGGCGGGAATGTGGGAGAAAGGAATTCTCATTCATTGTTTGTGGGAATGCTCTGTAGTCCAGCCTTTCTGGAAAACAATATGGATATTATATATATATATATAAAAAAAAACTAAAAATTGAGCTCCCATGTTATCCAGCAATACTATTCCTAGGGATATACCCTAGGAACACAAAAGCACAAAACATAAATGCCCTCTGTAGGCCTATATTTATTGCAGCACTATTTACAATAGCCAGAATCTGGAAACAACCCAGATGCCCAACAACAGATGAGTGGCTTAAGAAACTGTGGTACATATACACAATGGAATATCCTGCAGCCATCAGAAGAAATGAAGTTATGAAATTTTCCTATACATTATAATAATACCCAGAAATAATAGAGATGAGGGCTATAAGGACTGGCCCACAATATGAAGCTTACCACAAAGTGTGGTGAATGCAGCTAGAGAAATTAACTACATTAACAACTATCATGACAATGTGTGAGAGAAATAAAGTGCCTATCTAGAAGACAGGCAAGGAATGGCGGAGAAGGGAGATGAGGGCATTGGAGGCAGGAAAATTGCACTGGTGAAGTGGGTGTACTTTTTATGACGTTTTATGACCCAACTGAAAACATGTTTGTAATAATGGTGCTTAAATAAAGATATTATTAAAAATAATTTCAATAAAACACATCAGGAGTATTTAATAATAAATACGATTGAACATTCTGAAAGCACATAAACAAGACAAAAGAGAAAACCACCTAGCATTGTGAGATCCCCTTACTAGTACCATGTTGGTCTATTTATGTCAGTCCCCTTTTAGATAAGAACATCAGCCAAACCCCACTATACTCAGAAACTGTTTATCAGTCCTATTATACCCATATTGCTCAGTAATAGGAATCCTACATTTCACTCATTATGTTTGAGGGAGTAAAAATGTCCTCTTTTGATTGTCTCAACTTTAAGAGTAATGTCTGTTTAGTTGTAATTATTTCAAGCCTTCTTTTATACTTTTAATATTCAACAACCAATTGTTTATATTATATCCATTTCATTTAAATATGCTTCTCTTCCCAGAACAAATCCTCACAGATATACCTATGTTAGAACTTAGAATAATAGGACAAAGCCAGCAGAGTAGAATCAAAGACAAGGAGTGACTTCCTTGGGAGGCCTCCATGAATGAAATAATATTCTCTTCTTCCCAACACATCTGTTGATACAGATGTGGAGAGGATCACACTTATGTCTGTTCCTTGCTTCTCTGGCACAGAGAAGGAACTCTGAGGTTAGCCATCTTTCCTCTGGTATGAAATGGAAGATATCTTAACACAGAGATAAAGGAGAACATTTTCCTTAGATCATATTCTCTCATGTCTCTTCATCTGGTAGACATTATAACCCTTGAAAAACACATTTTCTGGGGCCAGAGCAATAGTGCAGTGGGTAGGGCATTTGTCTTGCACGCTGGAGGCCCAGGTTTTGTCCCTGGCATACTATATAGTCTCTGGTGCATCTTCAGGAGTAAATCCTTAGTGCAGAGCAAGGCAAGATTAAGCCTGAGCACCACTAGATGTGTACCCAAAAGCAAAAATAAATAAGTAAGAAATTTTTGTTGATAACAAGCAAAAAAAAAAGAAAGAAAGGAAGACGAAAGAAAGAAAGAAAGAAGAAAGAAAGAAAAGAAAAGAAAAGAAAAGAAAAGAAAAGAAAAGAAAAGAAAAGAAAAGAAAAGAAAAGAAAAGAAAGAGAAAGAAAAGTTCAATCTTCTGGGTAGGTATAGAGTGAAATTGAATCTTCCCTGTCCTTACGTTGATGAGAATATCATAAAAAATTTCTCATCTGAGTAAAATAATTGCAGTCATTCATTCAGTTTACCAGAAATAGCAAGTTTATGTTTGTAAGAATAGCACAGACATTCATCCTGGACAACCAATGACTCTCCAGTTTATAGTGACTGTATGACTCATTTGGGTTTCAGAGATGTCCAAGTGTAAACAAATGCTTGCATAAAAATGATTAATTATTGAAATCCCATACCTATATAAATAAATTATAACCAAATAAGTTACATAAGTATCATGGATATAAATAAGGCAAATCATAACAAGGTCAACAACTTAGAAATGGGAGTCACATCTCCATTGCAGAATTAAAATGTAAAGGAAACTCAAACTCAATCAAGTTTTTTTGGAAGTTTCTATATTCAATCAGACATCAATATATTCTTTGTATAAAGTAGCCTGATTTTTAATTAAAATTGGTTTTAATTTTAGACCACACATGACACTGCCCAGGCCTTCCTATCCCTGTGTTCAGGGATCACTCCTGACAGGCCTCAGGTATTGTACAGATTGGTTGCATGCAAGACATGTTGTCTGCTCACTGTACTATCTCTCTGGACTCTACAGCCTTATTTTTAACATATATGAGTAGCATTCATTTATGCATTGTTCTTGCTCTCATTTCTATTTATGATGAATAAAGATAAGTTGGAAAATCAATTATTTCTAAACCTAAGAGTAATTGTTAGAGTACTTGACAGCTAATATTTTTTTATATTTTATGTTTGGACACATATATGAATGCTTAAAATTCTGAGAAAGAAAGCATCTCTTGTTTTGAGTGTGTGCTTGAATTCTATCGAATTACTATTGTCTTCCTTCAGAAATTGTCTGTAAAATTACTTGGTTATAGTCATAGAACATTACTGATTATTTACAGCAGCTCTAGGCAGAGATAAAAATTAGGATATAGGTGAAATTTAGATCATAAGTTACTATAGCTAATAATACCTGACCCAATTGAATGATAGGTAATGTAATATCAAATGAATTATTGATAACTAGTGCCTGAGTTTTCAAAGAACTTAGAGATTCAGATGCGATACTGAAGACTATAACACTTTAAATTCATGTGCCAAATATTAACAAAAGATGTATGTACCAGATTTTGTGGGAGATCCTAGAAATAACATACAAATTGATTTTGGGAAATGGTAAAATTCAAAATAATGTTTGGCTCGAATCTTGATAAATGACTGGGAATTTCTTCAAAACGTGATAATAACAAGGCTTTAAAGGGAAAGGATCACCTTGTGTATGGTGTTTGCTACTACCTTTAATCAGGAATATAAGAGGACAGTAAATAAATAAAATAATTTAGGTGCTTTGGGATATTTTTATGTAATTATTATCTCATCTAGAAGTTAAAATTTAGGGATTGAGAGAAAGTACCAGACTTTATACTCTAGACATATTTTTTAAGTTGCCAGCATTTTGGTAAAAACTGACATTTTGGACTTACATGAGATTGTTTTATGATTTTAAAGAATAAGAGTAAGAATTGAAAATAGAACATTGGGATATTTTTCTGTGATTATAATGTAATTATTTTTAAAAAAAAAGATAGAGGGGCTGGAAGAAAATACAGTGAGTTGGGCACTTGCCTTACATGCAGTTCACCTGGCTTTGACTCAAGCATCCCATAGGGTTCCCTGAACCAGGAGTAACCTGTGAGCACTTTTGGGTGTTATTCACACACACACAAAAATTCTTATAATAGATTAGGAACTAGTGAGAATAAATAAACACCACGAAGATATGAGGACAGAAGAATGAAACTATAGAATTATGGTGGAAGATAATTTTATGAATGTTAGTGGTGCTGTGCATAACAGAAAATGAACATGTAAGAATCTGTGATCTCTCAGTTGGAAAGCCATGGATAATCTTAGATTGGATGTTTTAGTGAGTCTTTTTTGTGAGTGAACGAAGAAAGATTAAAGAACACAAGGAAAGTTTTTTAAAGAGCTACTAAAAACGGCTTTCTTATCAGTTAATGGTTAAGTTTGACAGTGACAGAAATAAAAAATAAAAAAATAGTTGCAAAGTCCCATTTAAAAGGTTGGAGATATTTGAAAAATTCTTATATACTGAAATGGCAAAATAGATAATAGCAGAAAATAATGGAAGAAGTAAAAGATGGAATTCTGAGGATGCAAGTGTGCAAAATGCCTTTAAATCTGAAATGGAAAGGAAATAAAAGTTTGACACACGTATTAATTCACCCAAAAGACCATTCAATGGTCAATAAAAGAGAAGGCACAACACATTAGCATGTATACCAAAAGATTGTCAAGACATGGTCAAGGTGGGGAATATATCTCTCTGAAATTCTAAGCAAGGTGAGTTTTCCAACTTGAGGTTGAAGATGTGAACTTTGGAAGGTGACAGATCAGACCAAACCATAAGTACTGATTCTAGTACATTTTAAATATACTTAACCCACTTAATTCCTTTTCAGACTTAAATTCTGATGTCTGTAAATTGGGAGTTACAATAAATACATTCTTGAACACTTAAACAATGTACAGTAAAGTGCCTAGTACCTAAAAACATTCATATCTACTAAAAACAAGTCAAAAACCAGTGTATACATTCAGATGAATATATGAACCAAAACAACTTGGAGAGGGGAATGACTCATTGAAATTCACCGGCAATCTAGATAATAGATATGCGTTAGCACCCAAAATCTAAGTCCTAGCAGAGTCTGATTCCATCTCTAAGACAGGTTTTGCTTACTCAAACATATCTGCTTTATTTCCAGGTAAATATGGGATCTTAAACACACTCCAAACTTTATTTAAAATACCTAAGGTTTGTGAAATCTTGCATCAGGGTGACTGCTAGGAAAGAAGTGGCCCCTATAGAAACGTCAAATTTTTGTGAATGGGGCACTATTTATAAAATAAAGTAAATCTCGATTATTGAGAAAGGGATGCTATCTTCAGAGGAAAAGATGTAAAGAAAGTTCTGAAAGCATTTTAAAAGCACCCTGAAACAAATGGTTTATGTGGAAATATACAACACGCTGTGGAACTTGGAGGAAATTGCTTTTTTGAAAGTCTTTTAGAACCTAAGGGTAGTTTTGAATTTAGCTCAGGTATCCCATGATTAGCGTTTATGGAATCATGGGTTATAGAGTGTGGGATTCTTCATAAAGTCAAGACTTTTTAAGAGTCTGTTTATGACAGTATAGAGACTGAGGACAGGTCATTCCAGATCTCGTCCCTGGTATAATGTCTTAGCCACACATCACAGCTCATATTCAATTCTAGTAACTTTCCCATAATGAATTTTAAGCATACTATACAACCTCAGAAAGAATTTTTTTTTAATTCAAGTAAAGCATGATAAATTCAAGTAAAATTAGTTGATTTAGAGAAGTAAAAGCCTGGATAAAAGAGTTGTCATTCAAGAATAGACAGAAATAGAGCCTATGATGCATATGAAAAAGTCAGTTACTTTACAAAGTGAGAAAAATATAGAATACTTAAGAGGAAAAGCATACCTTTGAAAAATATTTACTACCAGAAATTGAAATGAAATTTAAATCACATATGCTTTGTAATCTAAAACATTCAAGGAGTTCATAAAGTAGGAGATTGAAAAGTGAAAGAAGAAAACATATTGGGTGAAGAGAAAACTATCTGTTAAACTAAGATAGAAAAACCAGATGATGTAATTGTTTAAATAAAAAAAAAAAGAAAACCAGATGATGAAAGAAAAAGAATATAAAATCAAATATGAATTATAAAAATAGAAAATACATTAGGAGCATTAAAATACATAATTATGGGGCTGGAGTGATAATGCAGCAGTAGGGCATTTGTCTTGCATGCTGCTCACCCAGGATGGACTTCAGTTTGATCCCCAACGTCCCATATGGTCCCCAAAGTCAGGAGTGATTTCTGAGTGCATAACCAGGAGTAACCCCTGAGCATTACTGAGTGTGGCCTAAAAACAAACAAACAAACAAAAATCCCAATTAGCAGTGCTTTTAATCACATAAATAATACAGAGGACAAATTTAAAGAGCTCGTCCAGAATCAAAATTAAACATATAAAAATGAGGAGAAAGGAGAGAAGAGATTCAGAGTGCAGTGGAAATCTTAGCAAATCAGTGTCCCCAACGATATTTAAACAAATAAAAAAGTATCTGTGGATGTTTCTATAAACAATTATTTCTGTAAATGTCAATTCTATAAACAATGGTTCTGAAGTTTATTTAAAAATAACTTTCCTAAGCTTACTTGAAAAAGATGGATTTGATGAATATTAGACATAACTAATACACAAAAAACATGTCTCTATAAATGTTTGGAATTTTGCCTTAAAAATATCTTGGAAAAAAGGGGGGAAACAAGTTACAAGAGATGAGAAAATTAGAAGGGAAGAAAGAGCAGTACCAAAGTTGAATGGAACAGACTATATGAAGGATCATTTGAAGGAAAGACTAAGGTCTGAAAATGTTAAATCTAAACATGTCATCATTTTCATTTAAAGTCAAAAAAGCATTCTCTCATGTGAAGTGTGAAATACAAAATCAATCAGTTTCTCTTCATAAAATATTTTTCCCATAAAACAAGAAACAAGTCCAACTTTTTAAATGTTATATAAAGGAAGATTTTGATAAGAGGTCAAGTTTAAATTGTTTCAAAAAATAAATAACCGTAGCTTCAGCAGAGGCTGTAAACATGTAAAGCTATATTTAGTAATATTTACAGATCTCAAAAAATACACTAATTTAAAATATATATGGACTAGAAAGATAGCACAGGGAGTAGGGCACTTGCCTTATAAATTAGCTAACTATGGTTTAGTTCCTAACACTACATATAGTTCCCTGAACACCGCCAACAGTGACCCCTGATCACAGAGCCTGAGAAAGTCTTGAGCACCATGGGTGTGACCACACTCTTCAAAAGAAATAGGCATACCTATTTTTATGAAAATATTTACTATGATCACATTAATCTTAGTTTGAAGCCCCAGCACTGCATGCCTCATATACAGGATAACTCTCAATCACCATAGGAAAAAAATTAATTTGTTTAAAAAGAGATAATTTTTTATCTTTCTCTACATTGACAAAACTGAAGGAAGTGGTATTAAGAAAAATAAGTCAGAAGAAAGATAAGCACTTGTAGAAATAAAGTAATGGGAAAAAAGAAGAAAGAAAGAAAAAGAAAAAGAAAGAAGAAAGAAAGAAAGAAAGAAAGAAAGAAAGAAAGAAAGAAAGAAGAAGGAAATAAGGAAAGAAAGAAGGAAGGAAAGAAGGAAATAAAAAGAAAAAGAAAGGAAAAAAAGAAAGAAAAGAAAGAAGAAGAAGAAAGGAAAGAAGAGAAAGAAGAAAGAAAAAGAAAAAAGTAAGGAAAAAAGGAAGGAAGAAAGGAAGAAAAGAGCAAAAAGAGGGAAGGGGAGAAAGGAAAGAAAGAAGGGAAGAAGGAAGAGAGGTAAAGAAGAAGGAAGGGAAGGAGTTAGGAAGGAAGCATAAAAAGTATAAAACACATGCACTCATTCCATTGAACTATTTCCTTAACTCTTATGTTTACACTCTTGTAAGCCAATAGTATTTCAATAAAAACCAAAAATAAATAATTGAACACTGGATTATATTTTACATTAGAAATTAAAACAGTAAAATGAAAAATGCATGTACTAAAGGCAAAGGGTAATATGAAAGGAAGTAAACTTAAATACAATAGTGAATCAATTTCAATGAACATAAAATGCAATTTATGACAAATATAATGACTATTATATTAAATAAGATATCAGAAAATAATGAACAATGGTTACAAATTGCTGTTATGATTAATTAGTAATTAGAATTAGCAATATTTCTAAAATTAAAAATTAAATTAGAAAACTTAAAAGTTGGGGCCAGAGCTGCGGCGCAGTGGTAGGGCATTTGCCTTGCACGTGGGTGACCTAGAACTGTCTATGGTTCGATCCCCGGCATCCCATATATCCCTCAAGCCATGAGCGATTTCTGAGCACATAACCAGGAGTAACCCCTGAGTGTCATCAGGTGTGATCTCCCCCCCAAAGAAAACAAAAAGAAAAGCTAAATGTCAAAGTTTTTTGTTAAAATATATAAAAATCAGGGGCCAGAGCAGTGGCGCATGTGGTAAGGCGTCTGCATCGCAAGCACTAGCCTAGGAAGGACTGCGGGTTTGATCCCCCTGCGTCCCTTATGTTCCCCAAGCCAGGAGTGATTTCTGAGCGTGTAGCTAGGAGTAACCCCTGAGCATCACAGGGTGTGGCCAAAAAACCAAAACCAAAAATAAAAATCATACCATATTATAATCAAGACAGACTCTAAGACCAAATGAATAAACTGGTGATAAACTATCAGATGGACAATTAGTCTATAAAGGAGCTAAGTGAATGAAATGAAGCAAAAACTTCTTTAATAAATGACATTGGATAATATGTATTACCTCGTGCCAAAAGAAGGAAGAAGGGGCCGGAGAGATAGCATGGAGGTAAAGCGTTTGCCTTTCATGCAGGAGGTCATCTGTTCGAATCCCGGCGTCCCATATGGTCCCCCGTGCCTGCCAGGAGCAATTTCTGAGCCTGGAGCCAGGAATAACCCCTGAGCACTGCCTGGTGTGACCCAAAAACCAAAAAAAAAAAAAAAAAAAAAGAAGGAAGAAAAAGAAAAAGGAATAGAGAGAGAAACTAGATCCACATCTCACACAGTACACAGGAGTTAATGTAAAAGAGATGAAAGACCTTCTAATACAACTAAATCAATAAACTACATTGAGGAAAATATAGGATGAACTATGCATGGTAATGGTTTCAGAGACATTTCTAGTAATTTAATGACCTTGACTAAGAAAACAAGAGTAATTATAGACACATGGGGCAACATCAAATAGAAAAGTTCTACACTGAAAAAAATGTCAGAAAAAAAGACATCCTACTGAAAGGTAGAAAGGAAAAAAATAAAAGATTTTCTATGAATTTGGAGGAGCAACAAGAGAACCCTTTGTTTACATTTTGTATCATCTGAAACTGAGAAGTCAAGAAGACCAAGCCAGAGGAGGACCAATTGTTTTCAAGATTCATGTTTTAAAATTGGTGGCTTTTATAAGGTTTCACAAAATTGAAAATGTCAATAATTTGTCTGTGCAGAATTACAACAATTAAATTCTGAGAAGGAAAATCATGCAAATATGCTTACCAAGGTGAAACAAATGAAAAATACCAAAATATGTATGGAAAACTATGAATAAAGAGGAGATAATGTTTCTAAATTATAAAGGTAACACGTTCTTCAAATTCAATTAATTTAAATTCAAAAGCCTATAAAATAATTTTAAAAGGAACCAAACAAGTCACTTTCATATTCTGGAGAAGATATTGAAGAAAAAGCTGAGATATAACTGAAAAGGAAGAATAATAAAAATAATTGACCCACTAAATATGAAGACAAACTAGAATATAAATGAATTAATATTAGGAATTGAAAATAATTTAATAAATCAAAGGAAAAGAGAATTTTTTCACATATAATTCACTAAATATCAGTTAAAAAAATGTACTTAAAAATGTTTAAATAAAGAGGACAAAAAAATGCTCCTGAATGTTGACATGGTGCCCTTCATAGGTGAGATATAAAACCTAAAAACCTGCAACGAAAGATGGATAGATTTGTCTATATGAAAATAAATTCATATTTTAAAACAAAAAAGTCTAAAATTTGTTTTTAATACTAACCCTAACTTACTTTTGTATTATGTTTACTAGATACAATAATCACAATATGAATATATATAGCAAGAAAAAGCCTAATATAGGAATACATTTAAATAATGAAAAAAAAATAGAAGGAAAGGGGCTGGAACTATATAGTACAGTAGAACACTGGATTCAATCCCCAGCAGCCCATCTGGGATCCCAAGCTCTGCCAAGAGTGATTCCTAAGTATGGCCAGGTGTGATCAAAAAAATTAATTAAGGAAGAAAAACAACCAATTTTTAAGAATAAACAATTCAGAGAAAAAGAAATATAATTGATCCCCCAAAATGTTTAACCTCATTTGTAATTGGAGAAATCTGAATTAAAAAAATGAAATGTTAATCCTAGACTATCACTGGAATATTGGTGAGGATTAGGGAGGAGATATTCTCACCTTTTGTAGAATAAAAACAAAAAGAATAAAAACACAAATATAATCCACATGTTAAATTAGGCTGCCCCAGGCACCAGGCTTCTAACCTCTCAGGAGGACGGGTCTGATGAAAAACTGTAGTGGCGGAGAAATAACAACAGCAGTCAGAAAAGATGTTTATTGGAGTCAGCTTGCTTTATTCCTCATGGCTTTTCTCTGCCACGAGTCTCTCTGCCATGTGCTTTCTTTGCTGAGCTCTCCCTGCCCTGTGCCACCTAAGCCCTGTGCTTTCTCTGCCTAGCTCTGTCTCTCCAGCCCAAAGCCAACACTTTTTCTTTTCTATGCAGAACCCCACCCACTAGAGTGGGGGAAGGCCCGCCCTGTAATCCAGGTGGACTTTTACATACCAAAGAAGAGTTTAGGGAAACAGGAACTTGGGGAACATAAATTAGTGCAAAGAAGTTAGCAATATCAGAAATTAAACCGCAATTCTCTGGCCAAACCAATTGTACAGACATAAAAGCAAGGCATTGCTGCATGGCATAAGTTTATACGTGTTGAATTTTTGTTTTATTTATCTTAAATTTTCAACTTAAAAAAATTCAAGGCATGTAGAAGCTTTTAATTAAAATATTTCTTGACTCTTTGGAGGAGGAGATGGAGCAAGCCCCCATGCTGCTTAAGCCATGCTTGCTGCTTCCAGCATCCAGAATCACCATTTTTCTGATGGCCTCACCTCATCACTCTATGATTCCCTACAGGGACACCAATCTAACCAAATTTCAGGTGCGCTGCTCTGGGGACTGATACAGGGCTTTCTGGGGGTGAGTAGGGCATCTTCTTCCCATATCTTCCTTCTTTTAATAAGCCTGGAAGCATAAACATGCCCACATATGCAGTCACCATGTTTGAACTGGGCCAGCTTCATAGACTCACTCTTTTCTCAAATGAGATGTAAACTAAGCCATGAAAGATCATGAGTATACCAGCACCCACAGCAGAAAGCTGGTCATCTCAGAGGAGAGAACAGGTTACGACCCTGTCCTGTTGAAGCCATTCCATGCCTGCTGCCTCCATCACCCAGAATCACCATTGTCCCTATGGTCCCACTTCTTTATCCATCTGATTCCCTTTGGGGATACCGGTCTCACCTAACTTCAGGTACATCAGTTTGGGGGCTGATACAGGGTTTTTGGAGAGAGTGTAGGCACCCTCCCCCATTCCCATATCTGCTTTCTTCCAGGAAGCCTGACATCTGAGTACACTCCCTTAAAAGTTGCAGAATCAGTAATTGTGCTTTGAATTTCTGGAAAACTTCATTTATTTGATGCTGTCATCCCTATAAGAACACAACAATTTAATAAAATGGACATCAATTAACAAGAATTTACTAAATCTGCTGTTATTGTATTAATGACTTCATTGGAGACACAATTTTTACAAATTTGCTTGCTACCATAGTTTTTATCCCCCCCCCCCTTTTTTTTAGGTCACACCCAGCGGCACTCAGGGGTTACTCTTGGCTTTTCACTCAGAAATTGCTCCTGGCAGGCTTGGGGAACCCTATGGTATATGCTAGGAATTGAACCTGGTCTGTTCTGTGTAGGCCACATGCAAGGCAAACACCTTACTTATCTTACCGATGTGCTATCTCTTTGGATCTCCTTTCTTTTTGTTAACTTACTTTCTTCTATTCCTTTTATTCTTTCTATTTTTTTCAATAACTTTGCTTTTATTTATCTAAAAATGAATATATTATGGTTAACCATGTAATTCTGTGATGCATTTTCTTTAAAGTATGAAAAATATCTCCTGGATAGCCACAATAAAAAGGGCAAATTATAAACAATTTGAATGATTCTATGAATGTTTAAAACTGAATATGTACAGATGTTTAAAAGTATAAGAAGAGGACTGAAAATATAGCAGCAAATAATTTGGGGTGTTTTTTCCCAGGAGTATAGAATTTGTTGATAAATGAAGGTATCTCAATTATCCTTCCTTGTGTAAAAACCCACTCAAATTTAGGGGCTTAACGCAATCACCATTTTATTATTTTTTCAGTTCTGTAATTGTGAATTTAGTTGAGATATCATAAAAGATAGTCTTGTTTTCTCAACAGTATCTGAAGACTCAAATGGGCAGATGCAAAAGGTTGCATATATTTCAAAAGATGGTGCTATTATCATCTGGAAACTTCAGTGCCCAGCTCTCCAGAAGCTCAGTGACTGCTCAGCAGGGAGTGGGAGTTTTACCAGAGTGTTTTTCCATGTGCCTTAGGTTGCTATATAAAATAGTGGCTTTGTAGTAGTTGGACTTTTAAAATGGTGGCATAGGGCTCCATGAGAAAATATTTTGATAAATAAAGTGGAAGGCAAATAATCTTCTGTACATGCGTTAGCCTTGGCAGTCACACAGCTCTACTTCTATTTTATTTCTTTTGTAGAAATATGCATTAGGTTGAAGATCACCTAAATTTAAAGGAAACCTTTTCAGTGTGAGGAGTAATAAAGAATTGGTGACCAGGGCCCGGAGAGATAGCACAGTGGCGTTTGCCTTGCAAACAGCTGATCCAGGACCAAAGGTGGTTGGTTCGAATCCTGGTGTCCCATATGGTCCCCCGTGCCTGCCAGGGGCTATTTCTGAGCAGACAGCCAGGAGTAACCCCTGAGCACCACCGGGTGTGGCCCAAAAACCAAAACCAAAACCAAAACAAAAACCCCACAAGAATTGGTGACCATACTCAATCATCAAAAATGTTTATTTCTTGTTAATGTTTTCTTATTATTTTTATTAAGGTATGATCATTTATAATACTTTTAATGGTAGTTTTATGCATACATTGTTTCAACACCCCACCTATAGATCACTCTATAGTAATCTACAGAGCCCACTTACTTCCAACATTATCTCAAGGCTCCTTCACCCCCCCAGCCATATCCACCCTCTCTGATCCCATTTTTTAGACTGATTTTACTCAGAATGATACTCTCTAGTTCCATCTACACAGAGGCTATTAGGGAAGTTTTTATGGTTCCATACAAATTTTAGTAGCAATTGTTCAAGTCTTTGAAGAACATCTTTGTCACTTTTATGGAGATGGCATTGGATGTGTATTATGCTTTAGATAGAAAGTTCATTTGGATAATGTTGATCCCTCCAATCTATGAACAGGGAATAGTTTGCTGGTGCCCCTTATTAATCTTTTATAAAGTAATCTCTTTATATTTGATTATTTATTTATTACAGTAAGTGAAGTAGTTAGAAGAGACACATAGTCTAGAACCAGAAGATTCCAGTTCAAATCCTGGGTCCTTTGTTTAATAACTGACTGACCTTAGGCAAATAGCCTCTCTGCTTAGTGTCTTTGTGTGTAAAATAAAAGTTAATGATATTTACCTTACATGATGACAGTTAAGTACTAGTAACACTTTTTTTTTGGTGGTAGGGTGTAGCAACTTTGTATATCAGTACAACATGTATCATAACACTATTGTAATTATACTATCTAAACTATAATAAAATGAATTTTCAGAATTAGATTATACTTACCTCAAAAGTAGTTGTACTTTATGTTGAGAAAAATACACACATACGTTTTCATTTTTTATTAGGAGGAATGTCAAAAAAAATAACATCTCTATTCTTTCATTCCAGGATGGCATATTGGAGTAGGAACACATTTAGGTGTGAGACATCCTTGGGTTTTAATACCATCTTAGTCACTTACTGTTTAGACTTGAACTGTTTAATAAATTAGCACATGTAAGACTCTGGATAGCTACCAAATTAAGTGCTTAGTAAAAGTTAACTTATTTGCTTTAGCTAAAATAAAGAGATAAAGAGCTTGTTAATTGTTGCTTGATTTATTAATCTTCTCTTTGGTCATGCTGTATATATTATGTACATTTTTAACTGCTGAACTATGGACCAGGGATATTCCAAATATATCTATATATATGTATATATGTGTGTGTGTGTTTGTTCGCCCACACACACATATACTGTTGGTAAACCTATGTGATGTATAAATGTAGAGTGGCATCTTTCATTTTCTTAGAGAATGCAAAAGATTAATGTGATTGCCCAAAACTTTATTCATAGTGCCTAGTTTCATTAGGTTAATGGGTTTTGTTGTTGTTGTTGTTGTTCTTTTTGGTTTTGGGGCCACATCCGCTGATGCTCAGGGTTACTGCTGGCTATGCACTCAGAAATCACTCATGGCTCGGGGGACCACGTGGGACACTGGGGATCGAACCAAGGTCCATCCTGGGTCAGCCCTGTGCAAGGCAAATGCCCTACCACTGTGCCAAAACTCCAGCCCTGGCTAATGTTGTTTTTAAATTTTCAATTTGTAGCGTAGTCTGGTTCTAAGGCCCATACCCCAAAAAGTCTGCCAAACTTTATCTTTCCAATTACTGTAGGATTGCGGTATATATGTAGCATATAAAATTTGAAATTTACATAGAAACAGATATTTCTCATGCTTCACAATATATTTTTTCTCTTTACATTTCTAATAGTGGACAAGGACTCCTATGTACATATCATGCCATTATCATGTTTAAACATTTTTGTTTTTCCAGAGAAGTTAAAATATGCAAACATGTGATGCTGTGAGAAAATCATCCCTTCCAAAAATTAAAACCTGTACATACTTAATAAAGTACCAAAACATTTTACTGTATCTTAAGAAAAGAGTGTTTATACAGAGAACATGCACTAGCATGTTCATTATTGTTATTGTGGTTATTAAATGTTACAAATACCATTTGTTTGACATAACAAGAGGAAGGTCTCTACCAATCTTTAAGAATCATCTCCATTAATGCTGATCAAAACATACATATCAGTAAGGTATATGCTATAGAAAGGATTTGTAGGAAAAGGCAAGCCTTTGCTATCACTAGGAGACAAATAGAATTCCTAATTCCAAGAGTAATTCGTCTTCAGTTTTCACCTTCATAAAGGTTAACTTCTAAAATTTGCTTGGCCCAACTGTAATTTTTTCTAGAAAGTGTCATATAGGACATGGTTAATCATATCTGCTTCTCTTGCTGGAGATTCATTGAGAATAATGAAGAGTTCTTTTCTTTTCTCAAACTCAAAGAGAAGGAAAGGGAGAAGGGGACAGTATTTGAATGGGTAAAGAAGGAAAGAAAAGATTTCTAGAATAAACGTGGGAAATCTAAAAAGTCTTTCTATACTTTTTGGCTTCTTTTACCCATTTAATGGATCAGTAGGACATTACATATTGTTTGTCTCATGTTCATGACTGAAGGAAATTATTCAGCTAAGCAGAGGTCCTCAAACTTTTTAAACAGGGGGCCAGTTCACTGTCCTTCAGACTGTTGGAGGGCCAGATTATAGTAAAAACAAAAATTATGAACAAATTTCTATGCACACGCATATATCTTATTTAGAAGTGAAGAAACAAAATGGGAATAAATACAATATGTGGCCCGCCGGCCGTAGGTCTGGCTGCCTTCTTGTTTATTTGGGGCCTAAGGCTTGAAAAGGAAGGTCTCCCAAGAAGTAGACAGTAATTCTCCTCTTATGTCTGAAGAAATCAGGCTTGGTTCAAGGTGATTATCCAAGGAGGTAACAAAGTTGGGACCACTACTCACGGTCACAAAGGACGTCCTGAGAAGCACCTGGAGGACAATGTGCTGCTGGGGATAGAACGTGCATCAACTGCATGCAGGCATGATCCTTAACCCCTGTCCCTCTGGCCCCTACCTTCCTATTTTATCCACCAAGAACATACTCAACCAATATGTTTTGGTCTTATAGAAATGTAATCTGAGCCAAAATGTATGACACATATCTTACTTTACATTTCTAGTTGACACTAATAAAATAAAAAAAATAGATAAATTTTTGGTTAATTACTTTTGATCTATATCTAACATATGTCAATATGTCA
Organism: Suncus etruscus; assembly: GCF_024139225.1. NCBI lineage: Eukaryota > Metazoa > Chordata > Mammalia > Eulipotyphla > Soricidae > Suncus > Suncus etruscus. The sequence continues at coordinate 22,544,838 of NC_064867.1, read as the reverse complement.
TGGCATAAAAATGATATACATTGCTTTGTTCATACGTGCATTTAGAATGCAATTGGTATTTCATGCATACAGAACATCTCAATTAGAACAAATCACATTAATATGTTATTCTCTGTGTATTTCCTTTCCACCCTCAAAATAAATCTTCCTATACTTGAACCAGCTTGAGTTGAGCTCTGCATCTTAAAAGCCATGCACAGCTGAGCACAACAGCAGGTGGAAGGTTTGCTTAGTTTCTTATTTCTGTGTTTCAAAGTAGTATTTGATATGGTACCAGATAGTTGTTTTATTTTTTAGATATGTGCTATTGGAAATGTTTAGATGAACTTTGGGGGAAGCAGAATTTAACTAGTTACCCTATCGTGAGCCACTTTCCATTTAATGTTACATTTGTTTGCAAAAACACGGGTACAGTACAACTTTTCACCGGGCTATTCAGAGTTCCTCTTAGCAATGCCTTTTGAGACCATTTAGAGAATTAACATTAAACTTCCCTAGTGAAGTATTGTCTTTGAGACCACATAACTTCATTAATTCAATTTCACATCAAGATAAATTTTTCCAATTCATCTAAGCTATTTAGTAGCCTTAACTTTCTTGGTGATTAGCTTTGATAACAATAGTATTTCACACAATGTTCAACGAAAAACTTTCCTTTTTACATTACAGTAGAATTGTGTCAGTAAACATTTACTTAGGAGCAGTTTAGAGAAACAACGATTCTACGTGTGAGTTAATGATCCGAACCTCAGTTTATCTATAAATTCAATGAAAGACTATAAAGTATGCTCAAAACAACAGTTCTCAATATAAGGACAACATAAGACAAATACTGTAATTATTTTAAATATTTATTTTACTTGATGACCCCCAAGTACTGCTAGGACTTACATGGCATTGGGACCACTCCCCAAATGAAAGTTATTCTAATGCCATCAAGAATTATTAGATTAAGATAATTACCAAATTGAACATATCTTTATTGTGATTTCTTTCATTCTTTTTTTTTTTAGTTTTTTGGGCCACACCTGGTGACACTCAGGGGTTACTCCTGACTATATACTCAGAAATCGCTCCTGGTTTGGGGAACCATATGGGACGCTGGGGAGGATTGAACTTGGGTCAGCCTCATACAAGGCAAATACCCTATTACTGTGCCACCATTCCGGCCCCTGCAATTTATACAATTTATTTTAATTGTAGTTATTTTCTCACCTCTGACCTTGCTTGTCTATCAGGTTTAGAACTAGGATCTTCAGTGAAAAATTAAAAGGTAGCCTAAAATGTAGTACTTAATGTAATTAATATCTTAATGTACTATTTTTAAATTAAAATTAATGAAAATAATGATGGAAAATATTGAAAAATTAAATAGAGGATCAAAGATAGTAAGAACCAGAGAATGTTGCTCCCTAGTTATTATTGCATTTAGTTATAAAACCACATTATTGCGGTTTGCATATAAATTCAGAATCTTATACTATACATAGAACTTTAGTTGTAAGTTCTTAATCTGTCGCTGAATTCTAATATTCTTAGAACATTATTATTCTGTTCTCAATACTCACACTTCGAAGTTCTCCCAAAATGTTATCCTAGAAAATTCAATGAGTTTTAGTCTTCAGATCAAAATTAAAGAAGTACTGTGTTGGTTCTGCAGGATTCTAAATAACTGTGAAACCTACTTTTAGGCAGAGTATAAATAACATGGTTGAGAATAGAAATCTATGAATAGTGCTTAGAGTGAAAGAATGGTGCAGCTAATTTCACTCCATTGAGGTAACACTAAACAAGATGAACTTGTTTTATTTCATACAAAGAAATGGCCAAATTAAGCATGAGAAAATGTCAGATTTTTAAGCATGATTTTTTTTCTTGCTTGATTTTTACTCTTCTGTGCAGAAGGAAATAGAATTCTCAAGATCCAGCCCATTTCCTGAGACTTGGAAAAATTAATTTGTTTCAAACTTGACTTTTTCAGCGACCTCCTGATGTCTTGTGATTTTCACTACCATCTTTGGTAGTGGATAAATGAAAAGAAGGCATTTCTGGGGCCGGGGAGATAGCATGGAGGTAAGGCGTTTGCCTTTCATGCAGAAGGACGGTGGTTCGAATCCCAGCATCCCATATGGTCCCCTGTGCCTGCCAGGGGAGATTTCTGAGCATAGAGACAGGAGTAACCCCTGAGCGCTGCCGGGTGTGACCCCAAAACAAAACAAACAACAGAAAAAGGCATTTCTAAGAATTGTAGTATGGAGATCTGAAAACTAAACCAGCAGTTCTCAAATTTTATCATTCTCTGTGATGACATATGAGTGAAAATTCTTCATTTCTGATGCATTCCAGATGATTCCAAAGATGCTGTTCATGCCCAAAACTTAATACTAATAATACTATTTGTGATTTTCTCTTGTTGTTTTTCATACTGAATATTTAAGAAATTTTCCTGGAAAAATAAATAAATAAAGATCCAGATTATAGTGAGGAGAAGGAAAGAAGTTGAGTGGAGAAGGTGAAAGACAAATATGGAAAGATGGGGGACAGGAGTCAAGAGATCTCAGGTGCATTTGTGGCGTTAAGAAAGCCATATTCAACAACAAAATCAATGAGACCCAAACTTTAACAACCAAAATTAAAAATGCTGTTAAGATGGTCCTGATGGTGATGGCATTAGATGTACTCTGGGAACGGTGGTGGAGGAAGGTTGATACTGATGGTGAGATTGGTCTTGAAACATTGCATATCTAAATTTCAACCATAAAAAACTTTGTAAATCACAATGATTTAAATAAAAAATTAAAATAAAATATAAAGTTCTTGAGAATCAAAATTTTATCTTATTCTCACTTACATTCCTAGTGCTTAAAACATTACAAGGTGTACTTAAATGTCGCTGGTTGCTGTTGAATTTAAAAATTATTATAATTTGGGACCAGTTTTAAATGAGGGATTGTTATATTTTTGGTGCCACATATCCAATTCAGTTGGCAATATGGTAAAATTTGTGAACTCAAGATACAATTTTTAAATTCACAATAAAATGAATAGATATCACAAAAGAAACCAATTATATGGAATTATAGTTATCAAAATATATAAAAGTCAAATGTGTGATGTAATAATATATGTGCTTTTAAAAAACAAAATCTAGCAGTAGATCTAATAATTACTATAATTTTGAAGAAGTGATGAGTATAAACAATGTTTTCAGATATCTGCAACAACTGTAATTTGATAGGAAAATATCTGTGATTTCTTTTGGTGATAGAAAGACAGGTACTGTTAATAGTACTATAAGTTGTTGCCTATATTCATAATTGAAGGATATACTCCAATTTCAGTTGGAGGTGAATGCAAATAATGTAATTATTTTTATTCAAGTTTATAGACAACCTGAAATCTATTCATAACTCTCTTGGGGTCTTTGAACCCCAGTTTAATAACCTGTTTTTGGACAGTTTGTGGATTTCATTTATCAAGCTTTTCCAAAGCTAGCTGAAATTATTTCATTAAAAATGGTAAAAGCAATGCTATTACTATTATTTTATTTTACCCAAAATAGTGTATAGTCGTAGACCTATTATTCCATTTTTCCATATAGTACTTCCAACTTGCAAAAACTAAAATAGCTTTCCTAGCAATTATTTTCTTCCTTTCAATTTACATCTACAGCAGTGACAAAAATATAATGGATACCTATATTCACTGAATAAACAACTCAAAATCCAACCTTGTGAAATGCATTCCCATGAAACAGATCCATAAACCTGGTAAGCACACCAAGACCCCATCAGGAATGTTTGAACTAAATCTTAATTTGTTATTCACGAACACTTCACATGGCCCTCTAAATGAATTATGTGCTGCCTCATTGACAAGAACCGTAACAGACTGCACATTCGAGAGACAGAACTGGGCTTGTGGGATTGGTTTATTGAACAATTTCACAGGTGTTAACAATAGAGGTGGGCTGAAGAGTTTCAACTGAGAGAAGGTAACTCTGAGCCTGGAGTTATTCAAACACCTGTTGGGAAGATGTAGCCTTTCTTCTACTCAGTGTGTTTAGCATCATTTTGTAAGACCACCTTGTTGAAGAATTTCCTGCAGAAATTATATTGTGAAGGGAAAGAAGAGGAGGGTCAGAGTAAAGATAAAAGAAAGTGGCTAACAAAAATTATAATCTGCAATGACAAAATAACCCTTTCAAGCAAAAGTATCATGCTTGAAACTTCAGGGTTGGTTACACGAGCAAATTAATTTTGTTGATTTATATATCTATAATAAAAGTGAAACTTAATGCTCTTAAGCAGAGCAATGGAGTGCCTAAATGCTCAATAATAAGTCCTTTGGAGGAAGGGGAAGGCTGGGAGGTCTGAGATATGGTATTTGTCAGTTCCAATGGGGTAAATGGCTGATTTCAAATTCCCAAGGTAAGGGCACCATTCAGGGTGTGGGGAAGGATTTGGGAGGGGATACAGACTTTGGGCCTCTTGGTACCTTATTCTAATTGCGCTGTCCTTTACAACCCCCCACTTTCTTGAGTTCCTACTGCTTCATGATGACTGGAATCTGCCTGCTTTTCTCTTTAAAGTGGGCATAGAAATTCATGAATACTTAGACCTTTTATGGGCTCCCAATGCTTGTTCCAGCGCCAAAGTGAGTAATGTGCTGGTTATTTGGGAGCCTGATTAGAAATGTGTATTCACTGTAAAGAAAGCAGAGATTTCCCAGACAAAAAAGAATCTCTAGGAAATGTGGCTTGGGTGTCATTTGAATGTTACCTGTTTTTGTTCTTTCTCTCTGTTACAACAAAAACAAAAAAACAAGTGGGAGATCACAAGTCTATAAGGTGTGGAAAATAATTTGAAAAAGTTACTGGGGCCACAACATAGCATAGCTGGTTCAGTTCCACTTACAATATTTTTTCAATAGGAAAATTTCTTCCCTTCAGCTTCCCTACTCTATTAAATGAAACATTCTTGCAGGGATTGGATACTATTTCTGTCTTTTCACACTTTTCTTGATAATTTTAGTGGGCTTCTAAGATACGAAATATATGTTCAGGCAATGTGAAAACTGATCAAGTGGTATTTATATTAAATATATATTTATCTTTTATTATCCATTTAATGTTAAAATTTTAGGGATAATCCAGTGGCTTAAAATAAAGACTTTTAAGTCATACTATCTGAAAAAAATAGTGTCTTTTCTGGTTAACATGTAAATCAGAAAACAGAACCTGTTTATAATTCTTTAGAAAAGGCATATAAAATTTTGTTTAAATTCCTATATCAATATACCAATTTCACACTTTTCAGAAGTATAAACAATACAAGTATTCTTTTAGTATTGGCTGGGCACAGGGCTCTCAAACTCGCAGCCCACAGGCTGCAAATGGCCCTTTGTACAAGATTTTGTGGCCCTGCCCTAGAGGAATCTTTTTTGTTTTGTTTTGTTTTGTTTTAGTTGTTTGGGTCACACCTCCCCATGTTCAAAGCTTACTACTGACTTTGCACTCAAGGATCACCCCGACTTTGCCTCCTGCGGCCCCCAGGTAAATTGAGTGGATTGAGTAAATTGGGCTAGGATTTACCATACTATCTAGTCTATTGACTATGTCAAGTAGTAGGAGATAATAATTTGTAGCAATATGAAATGATTGTGATCTTTTTCTGCTACAAGATATTATAGACTCTATTCTTTTCACTATTACAATGTTCTAAGAAGAATCCTATTTGTGCTTTAGGCAAATATATATAACTCATAGATTCATATCAAATAATATAATTCTTTTCTTTCTTCTCTTTATTTGACCCCTTAAATACTTCAATTTTTTTCTTCTTTCACCTTTTATCCTCCATTCTCCTCATAGACCCTTTCATTCGTCCATGTGACAAATACATATTCTGGGTATTTAAAGAGAACCACACACTAGACTTTGAAGATACATTTGTGAATCTGCCATGACATCTGCAAGAATCTTGGAAAGTTATAAAGCAAGGAAGTGCTGAAGCAATTATAGAAAATGCTTCTATTATAAAATATAAAATATTTTTGAGGAGGCATTTGAAGGTTTTTCAGCAGAATTTTTTTTTAGGATATTGCAAAGACTTACTGAAATAATAATTCATAAGTTACTTAACAATACTTACAATTTCTTATCTATAGATTCTTTTTCCTATTCGGGAGGGAATGATATGTTCAGATATATATATGTATATATATATACATATATATGTATATATATATATATCTTTTTATAGCCTAGTATTCACCCTTTCCTGTCTCATTTCTCTTGAAATTTACAATGACCTAAGCATGCAAATCCAATCAAAAGTTTGGGATCCTGATTAAATTTCAGAGACTTCTCACTTCTTCAATGAGTTCTCATTCAGATTTTAGATTTCTTCTTTCCTGCCTGCTACCAGAAGGACAAGAGAGGAGTAAATTAGTATTCAACAAGATTTAAAAATTGAAGTACTTATTGAAAGGTGAATACTAAAATCAGGCTTAAATAGTGAAAATAATAGTTTAAGAAATCTTCTACTAGTACTATATGGAAAACACATGATGCCACTTAGTTCCTCCCTCAGATAGCCTATGGTTTGAAAGGTAAATCTGAAGAGGAAAGAAGATGGACTATTATAAACATATTGATACAAGAAGCTACAATAATTAATAAAGTTCCTATTGTATGGTTTTCACATCTGTCATTGGTAATTAACTTGCCTGTCTTGGATGTCCAGATTGGCTAATTTTTACTTTCTTCCTAGATTGACCACAAGAATCTGTATATCCCAGGAAACTTCCATATTATCTACCCAATTCAAGACCAAATTGTGTTATTATACTCACTCTAGTTGGTTCAGTTTAATATTTATATGTCCAATTGGATATTTCTTAATAGTAAAGAATAAAATTAATTTACTTCTGTGCCTCTATTGCTATTTATTAAATTGTACATAATGCTCAAAAAATCTTTTGTGAATGAAGGAATTCTGTAGAAATACCACAAAAAAATTGGTTAAGTCTACAAAAGAGTGAAAGTTTAAGAACTCTAAGGACTGGAGTGATAGTACAGTGGGTAGGGGGCTTGCCTTGTACATAGACCGATCTGAGTTCAGTCCTGTGCATCACCAGGCAGAATTCCTGAGAGCAAAGCCAGGATAACCCCTGAGTGTGATGGACATAGCCCTTCACCCGAAAACACACACACACACTCACACACACACACTCACACACACACACACTCACACACACTGAACCAAACAAAAAGAATTCTAAAGAATACAATATTTGGCCTAAGAAAGTTTAGGGAGGGGAAAACATATTTGTAAAAGGCGGTGGTTCATTTAGTTTAGCTAAAATCTGCCTTTAGAAACAGAAAAGAAAGGCAGTCAACAGTGAGGGAAATTGGTAGATATTTTAAAGCCATAACACAAAAAATGTAGCCAGGGGTTGGAGCATCTGATGTGCCAATTAATCTGATAAGATATGTACACACTTCATGCATTTTAGGTTGTCTTGCAAATCATAACTCCTGATAGTGACACTAAAAAGCGATGAAGAAAATTTTGATATTAGGCTTCATATGAGTCTACCTCATTCAGTTGTGTTTCTAACTGCAAAAATGAACTAATGCTGAAGATTCCAATTTCAGTCTTCATCCTTTGGAAAATAAAATTCAGCTCCACATAAATATTTTCACTAAATTTTTGATGACTTCAGAAAATGTTTCCATTTTCACTTTTTATGGTTAAATTTCATCTTTCATGAACATCATGTGTCATTTCCTTTCTTCCTCAGCTGTTGGGCAGATCTGCTTGATAGCTCAGAACCCACTGATAATTCAGAAAACCTTTTAGTCTTTGTTCTTTGGGAAGAGTTACTCTGTTTTCACCTATGTGGACAAGTCCACCACATCCCACATACGTGCTCATATATGCACACATATATACACATACCTTCATGTCATTAATGTTATCTTTAATATCTTCTACAGCATGTATGCCTGTGTATATATTTTAATCTACATTTTAAAATATATTGGTGTCAGGTGGACCACAAAGACCAAAGGAAATCAATTTTGCCCCCCCCCCCAAGCAGCTATCTAAAACCCTTCAATGTTTTCTCAACTATTCCTTGTGCCATCCTTTTAAAATGTCTCTCTCTTTTGTATCTAATTTATTATCTTAAGGAATTTGCTATTTTTCCCCAAGGAAAAGGTGGGGGGGAGGATCTCGCTTCAAGATGTTACTTTGTTTACTCCCGTTAATTATTTAAGAGGATTCTTTAAGCCCTCACCACTCAACCTTTACAATTCCACACAGAAACAAAGATAATTTAGAAGGCTGAGAATCTTTATGCAAATTAAGATGTTCAGAGCTGAGAAGGGCATATCCAAGCTTTGGCCTGTTGAGAGTTGGACACCAGGGTATAGTGGGATTTGATAGCTCATGATGAGGGGGAGGGTTGGCCACAAACATGGAGTCTTTGTTGAACTGGAAAGAAATATTAACAATACAGCATTAATTTAGTACCTCTGCAGATTATTTCTAATACAGACTTGCTGACTTGTACATGTATAATACATAAACACATCCATAAAAGTTTAATGCCTTCGGAGTAGTACATTCACCCACAACACTGCCTGTTGACACATTTTCACTTCCCTTAACACTGCTTCTAGGAGTCAATCCGATGTCAAGGGGGCAGAAATAAAAATGACACTGAAGAAATGGCCAGAATATAAGCCTTTCAAAACTTTGGGGTTGATTATATATTGAACAGATACTCAGTAATGTGTAGTGTGTTGTTTTAAAATATGACTAGTTCATTTCAAGCCTGAATTACCAGTGGAAGCAGTAATCGAACCTACCTATATTCCAAGGACATATTATTGAATTCACAAAGCCTGTTATGAGGAGTATCCTAAATGTTTTGACTAAAGATATTTCACATCTTTTAACATAACATAATCAATTTTAAAGAAAAACTGTAAACCCACACATATCTTTCCAAATGAAGTGCTATAAAGGAGAGTAGCACAGAGGAATAATGGTTGGTTAGTTGATTGGTTGGTTTGGTTGGCTGGTTGGTTGGTTGGTTAGTTGGATCAGTGGTTTTAGGATACTAGTCCTATAGGTTTGAAAACACACCATTCATTCCTGTCTCTTGTGGAACAGCTTAAACAAAATCCCTTCCTTAAATGGGTTCTCAGATTTCTGAGTATAGACTCTTCATTCTTTAGATCAAAGAGAACAGATCAGAGCGAGTTTCCAAATCATTTTCTCTTCATCCTTTGCTGATTAAAAACGTGTTTCACTCACAGTTTGTTTAGATATTTCTAAAAGGCATTTGAATATGCATTCTTCTTTTTTAGCTTCTGGTTGTGTGTTGCATATATGAAGGTTGGAACCAGCCAGCTCCATCCGGCATCTACCCCTAAACACTCCCTGAAATTTCTGTTCCTCTCTGGATAGTGTATGTTCAGTCATTTTGCAGCACTCATCTCGACTCTAATAACAACTCTATTATGGCCCTGTGGCCTTTTTCATAACATTTATTTTCAGGTCAGCCATGTGTTGGGCATCCATAACAGCCGGGCTATCACTCTGTTGGTTCCAAAGGGTCGGCAGTGAGAGCAGATCTGGACTCCTGCAAAGTGTGATAGAATTGGCTGGATTTCATGTGACAAGCTCAGATTATGGCCCTTTGTCCAGAGCAAGCATGAAAGAAACAAAAAGGCTTGATAGAAGGTCTACATTCTACAAAAATGAAAAGAACCAATTACAATGATATTTTTAGATTAAAGTCTCATATTTTCTAGATCTTGAAGCTCTGCCAATTAGGGAAGTAACTTGCTTTATTAAATTTTCTTGAGATCAATACTTGTAAAGTACCTTATGTTCAAATGAAATTTCTTTTGCAGCTTATGGATGTAACTAACACTTCAGTACCACCTGAGTAGAAGTATGTCTCCTTTTCCATAGATTCTGATCACATGAGTTTATGGGTATTTTAAAATCACCATGCATGCATTATTACCTGTTTCTATGCATGATTAACAAATTAACATATATGACCTATTTTTTTTCTTTGTTTTTATTTTTGGGCAACACCTGGCAATGCTCATACAGGTGTCTTTTAGGTATGGAGATGTCATTGGATCTTTGCAGGTAGAGTGGTGAGTTTTATAAAATTAAAAATTATGGAGGGGAGGGGAAAAGTTATGACATTAAACTACTAATATTCTATAGTATTATAAATTAAATTATTTTTTTATGGTTTGGGACCATACTCAGCAGTGCTCAGGTCTTACTCCTGGCTCTGCACTCAGCGATCACTCCTAGGCAGTGTTTGGGGGAACCTATGGAGTGCTGAGGATTAAACCTGGATTGGCTATATGCAACAAATGCCCTACCTGCTGAACTTCAGTCCCTAATATAAGTTAATTTTAAGTATAAAATATCATTAATAAAGAAAAACATATGTGAAAAACATTGATTTTTCTGAAAAATTGATAATAATGGTAACAACTATTTCTAAACTGTTACAATATTTGAATAACAAAGACACTAATCATCTTTGAATATACATATTACAAAATTGACAGGTAATTTAGCAACTTAAAAATCGCCTATGGATAACAAATCCAGAAAACATAGTGGAGCTGCACGATTAAGACATGAAAATAGTCTAAATATTTTAAATTAATTCTCCAGGTCCATTCTCCAAGATAATCAAGAACCTACATGGCACTTACATTTAGGTGTCTATTGACTCAGCCCTAAGAACATTATCAAAGTTAATCCTCTTTGCTTAAAATCAACTGATTGTAAATGTTAATCATATTTACAAAATACTTTCAAACTGATAACTAGACTAAATGGTATTTGAACACATGACTGCGCACAATCACCTAGTCAATGTGACAAGTAAAAATAACCATCACAGATCTTATCATTTTGCAGTATATACAGGAACTAATTTACTTGTGTGTAATAACATTTCACTAGAATGCCAGAATCATGAGGATGAGAATTCTTTTTGATCACATACCATGCTTACAGAGCACTATATCCCATACCTAGAAATACCTGACATACACTACACTAGATAAATAAATTCAACTTCTCTCTCATCTTGCATGGAACATCTCCTTTAAAAATTACATGGGGCCCGGAGAGATAGCACAGTGGTGTTTGCCTTGCAAGCAGCAGATCTAGGACCTAAGGTGGTTGGTTGGAATCCCGGTGTCCCATATGGTCCTCCGTGCCTGCCAGGAGCTATTTCTGAGCAGACAGCCAGGAGTAACCTCTGAGCACCGCCGGGTGTGGCCCCCAAACAAACAAAGAATTACAGAAAGGAGGCTGGAGAAATAGTACTGCTGATAAGGAATTTGCCTAGCCAACAAGGGTTTATTCCCCAATGCTCCATATTACCAGTCCCCAGAACTCCATGATCCCTGAACAAAGGGTCAGGAAAAAGCCCCAAGCATCACCAGTGTGACTCAACCCCTGACCTGAAAAGAAAATAGTCAAACATATTTTAATAACTTTTCCCTTCAATAAAAAGTATGAATTGCTGAATAATGATAGGCTTAGTGATATGCTAATACATATTTTTTCAAGTTCTTGTAATGAGAGAAACCCTGGTAGTTAACAATAAAACTATTGATGATAAAGAATTAGCCAATTTTAGTCAATCAATGTTTATTTCTGAATATGTATTTTCAATGTGAAGGATAAACTTCTACTGGGCATTAATTCTATCTTTTGAGAAATAGTAAATAAGTAAATTTCTATTATAAATAAAGAAAATAGTCCTACCAGATACCAACACACCTATTTAAGTTATCATTTATTTTAACTTTGAGTTTCATGAGATTGTATGTATGGCTAATTTTAGAATTTTTGTGAAAATTTTTGAGAATTTCTTATTTTTGGGGGGGTTGGTTGTTTTGTTTGTTTGTTTGGTTGGTTGGTTTTTGGGCCATACCTGGTGATGCTCAGGGGTTACTCCTGGCTATGTGCTTAATGTGCTTAGAAATCACACCTGGCTTGGGGGACCATATGGGATGCCAGGGATTGAACCCAGGTCTGTCCTGGGTCAGCTGCATGCAAGGCAAATGCCCTACTGCTGCACCATCGCTCACACCCGGCAGCGATCAGGGGTTACTCCTGGCTCTATGCTCAGAAATCGCCCCTCACAGGCACAGGGAACCATATGGGATGCCGGGATTCTAACCACCGTCCTTCTGCATGAAAGGCAAATGCTTATCCATGCTATCTCTCTGGCCCTCTAACCCCAAGTTTTAAGAATTTCTTAGAGTTTTCTTTGTTAATATAATAGAGTACAAGGATAAATAAGGAATAACCATCAAAAGACTCTGAAGATTTATTTAGGTCAAACACCTGAGCATAGTGAGTGTGAAAAATAAACATTTTTCAAACTTTAAAGTGAGTTTGGCTCTGTAGGATCAAAAAAAGTCAGGCTTCAAAATAGCAGAAAGACTTAAATTTATTCAATTTTGTGAGTTATTAAAATATTTTGTAAAACTTGACCCTGAGCACCTCCTGGACTTTGGGATTTAATTATATGACTAATATTCTGGACTTGGAAAATATTCAGGCTATCCTTATAGTCTTCACTTCTGTTTCAGAAATCCATTATAATGCTTATCTTCCTACTTAAACCTCATAACAACTCTGTGTATTGAACAGAATGCTTTCATCCCTGTTTCACTCAAGTGGAGACTGAAGTATGAATATTTAACTTAGCAATAGTGGTCACACAGCTGGGAAGTGACAGCATTAGAGATTAAACACAAATCTTGCTAGCACCAAGATCAACAAGATATACACTTTTTGGCTCCTAAGAAATACACAATAAACAAATTGTTCATTCTACTTAGTTGGGTTGCTGAATATTTTAAGTAATTGATCCAAAGGTTTTTTTGAGACACAAAAAGGAAGATGATAAAAGAAAATGCTTTTATACAGCAGAATCTGTGAACTGGTATTTTCTCTCCTGTGTTGAAGTTATTTTTCTATTAACCTAATAGCTAGGACAGTGGGTAGGGAAATCACTTTGAATGCAGTAGACCCAGGTTCAACCCAAGTATTGCATATAGTCCTGCAAAGCCTGCAGAAGTAATTTTTGACTGTAGAGCTAGAAGGAATGCCAGAGCTCCGCCAGGTGTGGCCCCAAAACAAACAAAGAAATAAATCTATTCGGTTAAGGATGAGAGCTTGTTTGAGGGGTGCTTTCTATCAGTATTTCTTCACCTTTTACTGACCTGCCCCCTTGTTTTCTTCTGAAAGTTCCTGTTTTATCACTTGGCTGCCTGTTGTACTGTGACCCCACCATTTGTGAGATTTTTAAATCTGGAGCCCCTTGGAAGATCTGGGTACCCAAAGGGAACAATATACCCTCTCTTTCCCCCTTGCCCTTGAGTAAGACTTTTTAATCTGATATTATTTGGAACCAGAAAGTAGCTCAAGTTTTCAAGAGATAAAGAAAAGAGCAGTTGTGAGGATCAAATCTTGAGTAAATTAACATTCAAAGTTTATAAACTAAACAAGATAACAGAAAGACAGAAGAGTTAAGTTTCTGTATCATCATAGAGACCAAAATAGAATATAGATGCAAAAAATGATCTGGCGGGGCGATATGTGCATGCACTGAGATACCTCTTTCAAAAAAGTTGGCTATTAAAGGACTAAGGCGAGATAGTAATTTAAGATGGCTGGAGTGTCAAAGCAAGATTTTATTCTCTAAGTGTAGAGGAAAGTTTTGCATGGATAGGAAGTGGAAAGAAGAGTTTGAACTAACTGAACCATGGGCGGGAGATACATAATATATGAAGTTGTGAGTACCAAATAAGTGTCTATTGTAGGTAAATCTGAATAAATCTTGGCAAAATTATTTCTTTGAAATAAAAGCATAATGAAGAGAGTGTACAGTAATGTGAGGTGATAAGGGTAGAAACTGAGGGTCCTTCTCCTATATGTACTTAGTCTTATGGGAACACTAAGCAGTCAAGTAATTTCTTTCTGATGAAGAGTCAGGGGGTAGTGCGGGAGTACTAGAGAGAGATGAAAGATTTGGAACAAAGCACTGTGGGGAATTGGACAGAGCCAGTTAGAGTGCAATACAAAATATGCTGGTGTGGGCTAAAGACCCACCTGAGGTAAAACAACATGAGCATGAGTAGACCCATCAGCCCAGTATTAATTATCTTGACCTTCTACAATTGGACAAGAGGGTTTTACAGGTGTTTCTGGAACAAGAGGTAGACCCTTGCTCCAGGAAGACTGAGAGAGTAGTTCAAATTCTGGATATGGAAAGTCAAGGGGATATAGAGGTCAAAACTGTGCCCTCAATGGACATCAGATCAAAGGAAATGGCGAGTTTCAGTGTTTGGCAGTGGCACCGTTTTTTGAGCTGAAGGATGGTGGCTGAGGTGAAGTGAGGAGAGATTTGAGCTGAGGAGGCTAAGAGATGGAAGCCAGACTTATTCCTCAATGTTGACAACTGAAACTGGGTGACAACAGATGCCTGTGAGCCAGGGCACCCCTCCCCTGGGTGGTGAGAAACATTCTTGAGTGAGGGGGTGGTGGTCCTTTAACTTGGGCCTCCAAGCTCAGCATTGCCGCCCACCTCCCTGCTGGTTCCCAGGCGTTTGGATATCTTCCCTGTCAGCCTGACAGGCTGGGATGTGGAATCTGCGAGTCCTATTCCTCTCCAGAGACCCTGAAATGCAGGGTCTCCCTGCAGGGAAAGAATATGCCTTCCCTACCTTTTCCCTGAAGTGCTTGTTTGTTCTCTCCTCAGATCCCCAAATATCTTCAACCTCCCCCACGGTGCCAGCCTGCGCCTCTTGTCTAGAGCAGGAATGTGATGCTGCTATCCATTTTGCAGTCTTTGTACACATCAAAACAAACAAACAGAGACCCAAACATACCCCAGCAGGCTTATTGTCAGAAAATTAGCTCCCATGCTGGTACAGCCAGACGAATTCAGATAAGAATAGCTTAAAATAAATCCTTCCAGGCTAACTGGTCATAGGCCAGAGCTATGGGAGAACTTCTGGCTAGAACCACATTCAGTACACATGTTCTGTTAGCCTAAAAGATTTTATTTGGCATTTATAAACGGAGTCTGAGGGAAGAGGAAAACAAATGGCAAATGGCCTTCTCCCTGTAAAAAACAGAGGTAGCCGAGGAGGGGTTTGGTTGAGAAGTCAGACAGCACAGTAGAACATTCACGAGCACCTGTTTATGATTATCTTTTACCTCTGGGTAAGTAGAAATTTGATCTGCTACTGCTGGAGGCTTCTGCTTCCTACAAACATTAACCACATGGATCAGATGTGGATTTTCCACTCCTAGGTCAAGCCTGCCTTTCCCTTGTCTCTAACCTTGAGATCTACCTTGCAACACTCCTTGGCACGGGGAACTGTTTGAACATAATACACATCTTGGGGGACAGGCTCAGTAATTACAGAAAGAAAAATAATTTTCTTCTTAAATTAGCTCAGGTGGATTTGAAGCCAGTGCCTAGATTATCCTTAAATGCCACTTTCTTCAGGGAACTTAAGAGATTGCGTTATGACATTGTATTTGCCAGTTTCAAATTTTGCTATTCTTTTGATGTTACCCTGTCTCACTGTGTGGTGAATGAAGAAGCCTCAAGGGAGCAAGGGGTAGGTGAAAGCTAGGAGTGCAGTGAAAGCTTTTTAGCTGGTGGTACAGAAAAGAAGCTTGCACCTCTGTTTCCATTAAGTGGATTTGTGCATTCTGGAAGTCACTTCCTTAGTCTATAAAGTGAAAAGGGTTATCTGAAACCGATAAAACAAACTTTTTCTAAAATTACGGGGGCCAGAGAGATGGCATAATGGTAAGGCGTTTGCCTTGCATGCAGCTGATTTGAACAGATGGTGGTTCGAGTCCCAGTGCAGAGCCAGGTGTGACCCCTGAGCGCTGCTGGATGTGACCCAAACCTCCCTCCTTAAATTACATTTCTTTTTTTTTTTTTTTTTTTTTGGTTTTTGGGCCACACCTGGCAGTGCTCAGGGGTCACTCCTGGCTGTCTGCTCAGAAATAGCTCCAAATAGCTCCTGGCAGGCACGGGGGACCATATGGGACACCAGGATTCGAACCAACCACCTTTGGTCCTGGATCGGCTGCTTGCAAGGCAAATGCCGCTGTGCTATCTCTCCGGGCCCTCAAATTACATTTCAAAGTTAAAATTTTTTTTGGTCTTTTACAACTAGGTTCAAGCAGCAGAGTTCATGATCTTCAAGTGTGTTAGAACCCGAGTTTTATCCTTGGTACCACATACACCACACATGCTCACAACTCTAAGGGGACTGGCCTCTATAAATAACAACAAAGCAAAAACAAATTTTTTTTGGTTTTTCTTTTGGAGGGGTCAAACCCTACGCTCAGGAGTTACTTCTGGCTCTGCACTCAAAAGTTGTTCCTGGCAGGCTTGGGGGAACATATGGGATGCCGGGATTCAAACCGGGGTCCATCATGTGTTGACCAGGTACAAGGCAAATGCTTTACGCTGTGCTATCTCTCCACAACCCCCCACCCCCGTTTTTTTAACAAGACATTTTTAAATTTATCTTAGCATTGGAAATCCCTGATCTAAGAGACCTTAATGCATGCTGGAGTTAGAAAGTTGGGCAGCAGAATGACATAATACGAAGGGACCGTGTTTATCAGGTCCAATAGATTTGCATATAAATCTTCATCCAGTCACTGAGTGATTTTGAGCAGTAGCTTAACCTTTAATGCTTTCATTTTGTCAATGATAAAATTTTCATAACATTTTCTACCTTACAGCATTACTGTGCATGTTAAATGAGATCATATATACAAAACAATAAGAACAATGTATGTTTGATAATGAGAAAAAATAATGCTCGTGAACTATAGGCGACATGGCGCTAAGGGACTCATTATGAAGATCCATTTTTCACACAAAAGCACAAAGAGATCTAGTATGTTAGAGCAAAGAGGAACAATTAAAAATAAATCATTTGTGTGAGAATGAATTTGTGATAACGATAGAGGTAGTGGAGTCTAGCGTTTGTTGAATGCTTCACAATAACCAGGCTTTGTGTTCATTTTTTAAATAGACATTGCCCGGCTCATGCTTTACAATAACTATAAGACATATGATAAAATTGCTGGCCCATTTTACGCTGGAGAAAATGTAGGTACAAAGGAATAAAAAATGTGTTGCCATAACACATAGTTACTAAGGGGAGTGGAGAATTACTTGGATTTAACTCTCTTGGACTTCAGAGACTGGCTCTTAACTATGAGTTCAATTACCCAACATGAGGTCCACAGAATTGGCCTTGGCATAACCTGAGAATGCATAAGTAAAGCAAATTTTCCTGACTGGAGTAACAGTACAGCAGGTAAGGCATTTGTCTTGCGCGTGGCAGACCCAGGTTCGATCCCTGGCATTCCATATTGTCCCCTAAGCCTGCCAGGAGCAATTTCTAAGCACAGAGCCAGGAGTAACCCCTGAGCACCACTAGGCATGACTCCCCTCCTCCCCATAAAAGAAAATTCTCAAGCCCTATTTAAGTTCCCATTTAAGAATCAGGGAGTCCGCAGCTAAAGCCTGCTTACTAGTACTTCAACCAGCTCTGCAGATGATTCTAATAAAAAATAGAGTTTGAAAACCAAACACTGGACCAGCTGCTCTCAAATATTCCTTCTTATCTGAATCACCTGCAGAGCGATGTAATACAGTCAAGGTAGTTGAGATCAGAACACCACCATGAGAAGGACAACATGATGACTTCTATGAGTGGAACCCAGGCTAGAGTGCTTTCTAGTCTGTTCAGGAAATTTCAATGTGCACTCAGTCTTGAGAACCAGGACACTAAACTACATGGCCTACCTTTATTAGGATAATTTGGACTTGCTGAGTATAATTTCTAAAATTGATTTCCTCTTTTAAACTAGATTTTACCAGGCTGAAGAGATAGCACAGCAGTAAGACATTTGCCTGGCATGTAGCCGACCTGGGGAGGGATGAGGTTAGATTGCCGGCATCCCATATGGTCCCCCAAGCCTGCCAGGGGTGATTTCTGCATGCAGGGCCAGGAGTAAGCCCTGAGCACCGCAGGGTGTGACCCAAAAACCAAAATAAAATAAAATAAAAACTAGATTTTACCTTTGCCTTTGGCTGCCTCATTATGCCATTCTTTCTGCTTACTCGGTCTTTGCTATGTGGTGACCAGAGATATGCGGCCACATTTTTATGTCATAATACATTAGTCATAAGTAAGCCTCCAATGTAATATGCATAATAAGGTATTTTGTATTGGAAAAGACAGGAACATTATACCTATCACTTTGTGGGAATTTGTATTAAAACATTGTGCCTCAATTTTCTCAGCTGTATAATAGAAATCATCAGTCATATAATGGGCATCACAGATGGATGTCTTGAAGAGGACCTTGGAAAATCCAACTGTCATCTTTGAGCACATATTTAAAAACATTAGCTATAATTATTAGAAAGAAAAGGAAGTGATTTCTTAAAAAGAATCAGAAGAAAGCATGAGAGATAGAGATGCTCTTTTCCTTTTTAAAATTATTTTTTATTGATTTATTTGGGTTTTGGGCCTCACCCAGTGGCACTCAGGGGTTACTCCTGGCTCTGCACTCGGGTCTATATAGAATGCTGGGAATCAAACCGGGTCCCTCCCAGGTTGGCTGCATGCAAGGCAAAGGCTCTACCACTGTGCTATCTCTCTGGCCCCCAGATACTCTTTTACTTATGTAGAATATAAGAAATACATTAAAGGGATTACAAATGTCCAAAACCAAAAGAACTTGAAGACTTGTTCTTAAAATGGTGGGGGTTAGGGAATGAGGGTTAAGGTGTACAGGATGCGGGGATGCAGGAAATGAGGGAAAAATATAGAGAAGTGAACACTGGTAGAAAGTATGATAGTTGGAATATTGTATTCATGAAACCTGATTATTTACAGCATTCCAAATCATGGTTCCTAAAATTAATAATTATTTTAATATAATTAGGCATAATTATAAAATATTTAGGACAGATGCAATTTATAGTAAGATATGGAGATAACCCTAAAAAAGAAATTTTCTGAGTTAAATGACCTTGTTTCCCAGGGGCCATTTTTAGAAAATAGATCTTTTCTTTGACTTCAGTAAAGGCCACAGACTGATTAAAGAGACTGTGGGTAAAGCAGGAGGTGTGGAGTTAACTGCTGAGTCACTAAGGGGTTATAAGAAAGAGAAATGGGTACTCATTCAAATAAATTCTTTTAATTTCTCCAAAGCAAACTGCTGCTAAACCATTCAAACCCTTGAGTAGCAGTGCACAAGCAAAGATAATCAAGTTTGCTACATTAGCTGCCCTTTCTCCATGCCCAACTGCATCCCACTTCTACTGAACATTCTCCAGGTTCCATAATGTGAGCCTTGTAAGAATGCCTTGAAAAATGAAGAACACAGTAGACATGGCTGCTTGAAGGAAAGGTGGTGTCATGTGTCCCATTCATTCTCCCTCATGTTTTATTACAATCAGGAAGAAAATCTGCAGATGTCTTCTCTCTTTCCAAATAAGTCAACATTCCAGTGTACCTGAATCTTGTGATTCATTCCTTCATTCATTTCATTCATTCTTGCACAATTCAATTTACAATAGATGATAAGTAATACTCCAAGTTTACCATATCTGTTCTGTTAGCACAGGATTAAGGCAGTGTGATTCTCAGACTCTCCCAAGAGGCTTAAGCAAATTAGCATTCGATTTAGTAGGTCTAGCCTTGGGGCCAAGTTTCTGTATTTCCATTCAGGTCCTAGGGATACTGATGTTAAATTTGGATTCACATGTCCCAGAAGAATTTCTTGTTATTCCCCATTCTCATATCTTTTATACCAGGACTCCAACACATTAGATAAAGTTATTTGCACTCCCCTAAAGGCTTGAAGGTTACCACTTCCTTATTGAAGCCATAGTTCATAAGTATTCACACATCATTAAAAGGATCCGATTAGGATCAGAGAGATAGCATATCGGTAGGGCATTTGCCTTGCATGCGGCCAACCTGGGGAGGGACCAGGTTCTTTCGGTAACCATATGGTCCCCTAGCCTGCCAGGGGCGATTTCTGAGTTCAGGGCCAGGAGCAACCCCTGAGCACCACTGAGTGTTGCCCCCAAACCAACCAATCAATAAATAAATAAAGTTTAAAAGAAGAATCCGATTAATACATTTCAGAGACTATTAGAATCATTTATATCTGCACAGATGGGGGTTAAATACTGTCTGGTACATACTATTTTCTGAATCTAATATAGAAAAAAATCATCTCTATCATCTTTTAACTTCTATTTAAATTGTTGTCTAAGTTAATATTTAAGCAAATACTACATGAATTGTATGCCCCCTTATGAGTCCATAGAATATTCAAGAAGGGTCTCATATAAAAAATCACATCAGAGGGGAGCCAGGACCCTAGACTTGGGGCCAACTGGTAAGGTAAAGCAGTGGGTATAAGCAAAGGAAACAAAGCCAGACGGGCCAGTGTTAAAAAAAAGTTTGAGAGGGACTGAAAGACAGTAGTAGGGCATTTGCCTTCCACACAGCCATTTCAGGATGGTGGTTCAAATCCCTGCATCCCATATGATTCCCTATGTCTGCCAGGGACAATTTCTGAGTGCAGAGCCAGAAATAACCCCTGAGCATCACCGGTTATGACCCCTCCAAAAAAAAAAAGAGTTTGAGAAACACTGTTTTATGTGAGGCAATGGTGACCTCTATATGGTATAATGCTACAGAGACCCCACTAATGATATGGCTAGTTAAATATTGGCTAATATATTCTTAGAGTACTTTATTAATACACACATGAGAAAAAATGTTTGTAACTTATCACAAACCAAATTTTAGCTTTTAAAATAAATCCTCTATGCTGCATGGCCTCCTCAACACTGATGTGGAATAAAATAAAACTAAATTAAACTAAACTAAAAGCTGTATCATCAACCAACTCAAACGACAATGAGGAAGAAATATACTTCTCACTTATTTTTAATTATTAATACAAGGTAATTTACAGTCATTCATAGTTGATCAGGCATGCAATACTATTCCACCAATCCCATCATCAGTATCAACTTCCCTCTACCTACCTCCTTCACACCATTTAAAGTCTGGTTGTTGTAGCTTACATCCTATATTTTTAATGTTATTGGTTCTATAGTTCAGATATACAGTTATGCCACATTTCTTTACCATCAATGTGTCCAAGAATGATCACTTTATATTATATAGAATAACGGGACAGAAAAATGCAAGATATCAAAGGTACCTAGATTACCATGGTCCCTAGATAATAGAACTGAGAAGATAAGCTAGGAAAGAAATAATGGATAGAATTAAGAAGAGGCAGGCAGAAAGTAAGAAAGGCAGCATGTCAGGGGCTTAAATTCTTAGGAAAACTGAACATTTAAGGCATTATTGATGTAACAATGGGTAGAAATAAGCACTGTCAGCCATGCAAGATGTATTGAAGATCAATTTGACATTACTATTATATATTATATGTATAATTATTACATGAAACAATCCAATTTTACATACTATAGAAATATTGGAATACATACAG
This sequence comes from Suncus etruscus, assembly GCF_024139225.1. Lineage (NCBI taxonomy): Eukaryota > Metazoa > Chordata > Mammalia > Eulipotyphla > Soricidae > Suncus > Suncus etruscus. Next base: position 22,523,158 of record NC_064867.1, on the reverse strand, counting down.
AAGAATATTGGAGGAATTCACTGGTTTTCCTTGTTATTAATAAAAATTATTCAAAAAATGCATCATCTGTAGGGAAATAACCCTACTGGAGACATCAATTAGTCATCAAAATAAATAGAGATTTCTTAGCTATTTAAGACATACCATTTCATGTTCTAAGTTATTTTCATGTATTAAATCTTTATGTGCATTGGTGGGGAATGGTCCACATGCAGTAGTACTCTGTCCTCACCTCTGGTTCTGTGTTCAGGAATCATTCTCAGGGTTCTGGAGGAACAATAAAGGTACCAGGATTGAATTGGGGTCAAAAAATACAAGACAAAGTTTTAACATCTATACTATCTGTTCTGTCCCATAAGTTTTGAATATGATAAGATATTATTTTCATATACATTTTGGAGAGACAGAAAGAAGATACTGGAAGATTAAATAACTTTCTCAAGGTTGTCAGCTAGGACAGAGATGAAAGTTGAATCCATGTTATACAGATATACTGAATACACACCCAACCAATTCAGTCTACACTTTGATCACTAGAATGAGGTAGTCTCTGATTCCTTGAGGAGAAAGATCTCTGATAAATATTATATAATAATATGCATATAAATTAATGAAAAAGCACAGTGTAAAATGAGTCATTTAATCTAATGTATTTATGCATGAAAACTCCAAACAATTGCATACTTTATGAAAACTTGTGTATGCATGTGAAAATGGCAAAATTTCTGGAATGTGTCATAACAATCAGTTATTGCTGAAAAGAAAATGGAAGTAGCTCTAAAATACAATTTCTGGCAATAAGGGGTTATTTTAAGCTGGTATACTAATAATTTTGTGACTAAGATTAACTTTTAAATATGTGCTTCGTTCTGCACTGACTTAGCTTTCTAAGAAAAGTCAAAGCATCCCTTTGGGTTTGGATGCCAATTTTTCTTGCTTTCTCAATCTGCATTTGCATAGAGACATCTTTATGCATTACCTTTATTATTTTCATCGTCATCACTATTCATTTATCTTTGATTTTTATGTATTTTTTTAGTATGGTAGTGGTTGTTTGTGAATATCTTGTTAGAACTGGGAAGAACCTAAAAATTCTAGTGTCAGAGAAAATGAGTGAATAATGGTGAAAGCATGGTTTACAAGGATTAATGGCTAGGGATGGTAGTATTTTGATAGTTTTCTCTTGAAACAAGTTCATGAAATTGTCTACTTGTCTACTTTCTACTAAGTTTAATATATAGCTTCGATTTTCATGAAATTCAAGATTATTTTGCCTTCTAAGTATAGTTTATCTTAGCTAATTACCTTGTGCTCCCATTCCCCCTACCAACATCTAAAAGACTCCTACAATTAAGTGAAAATATACCTGTGTGAAGAAATAAAATTTATATTTGATTTTTATTTATTTTTATTTATGCAGATGTATCTATACCGGGTGATACAGTAGATTTAAATAGTCACTTTTCAGGTTTAGGCTGAAACCAGATGGCCAGTTCTACTTAATGTTGCATCTAGCATATTCTGATTGGCTGACCTGAGAAAGGACCTGCTTGCTGCTTATTCCTGCTCTGTCCTTTTTTCCTCAGCACTTACTGGGAATCATACAAAGAAACCATTTTCCCACTCAAGACTTGCTCATTCTTTAGTACTTATATTTCAGGATTCTTTTATAATTGAGTTCCAGAATAAATTGACTAGAAACTGTACAACACCAATACACATGGCTTTTATATTTTTTCTGCAACTGTTATAAAAAAGGAAAAATATATGTGTGAAAAATTAATTTAAATGGTTACCTCACAGAAATAGATTATAGGCCTAAGTACAAAGTAAACAATAATACTTCTAAAAGAGTATATACAAAAATATTTATGATTGTTGGTAGAACAAAGGATTCTATGTTACAATGCCAATAATACAATCATTAAAAGAAAAGAGCTGATAAGTTGGACTTTATCAAACTTGAAATCTGTCATGCCTCAAAAGATAATATTAAGAGAATGAAGATACAAGTTACAAACTGGAAAATAAAACTTTCAAATCATAAAGAAATTTATTCAGAGTATATATGGAAGTATTACAACTTAATAAGATAAACAACTCAATTATAAAATGAATAAGAGATGTGAAGCCATTTTACCAGAGATGAAAAGTGAAAGATAAGTACAATATAAAAATCACAGTGAGATAGTACTCATCACCCATTTCAATGGTCCTAACTAAAAAGACATACACTACAAAATTTTGGGAAGGATCTATGTAGAGAAACCAGAAAATTTTAGTATTGCTTGTGAGAACATAAAAGATTACTGCTATTCTAAAAGCAGTTTAGAATGCATATGTCACAATAATTTTACTCTAGAATCCATGCAAGAGAAATGAAAACACATGTTCACACAAAGACATGTATAAAAATATATAAAACAGCATTCACCATGATAACCAAATAACGGAAACAATTTAACAGTCGTCAACTGGTAACGTATAATAAGATGATACACTAGAATGCTATTTAGCAATAAAAAGAAATGAAATACTTATACTTGCTGCAACATGAAAAAATATCACAAAACATGCTAAGTGAAAAAAGTCAGATGGTAAAGCTCCCATTGTGTATGATTCCGTGATTAAGAATTTTCTAGAACAAGCAAATTGATACAGACAGGAAGCCAATCAATGGTTGCCTAGATTTGGGCATAGGATCAGGGGTTAATTGAAATAGGAATAAGAAAACTGGTGTGATGAAAGGGCTAAAAAAACAAGAATGTGATAATGGTTGCAAAACTTTGTAAATTGATTAAAAATTAATTAATTGCATACTTACAAGTGGTACATTTTATGGCATATAAGTTACACTTCAATAAAGCTATTTATAAAAAGAAAAGAAGACAAATAGCATATTCACATAGTTCTGGACAGGGTCATTTGATATATCACTTCAATACAAGCTTAGTTTTTGCTAACTACATTTACTAAGGTCTTTGTCCTGGAGAAGTTCATTTTTCATGCTTACAAGTGAAGAATATTCCATATCACTTCTAAGACAGAGCACCAAAATAGTAAAGGGCAAAAAAAGATAAGAAAGATATCTATTTGACTCAATGGTAGTTACAGTTCCGAGAATATTCAGCTTGCAGGAAAAATGAATACCATATTAAAGTTACTTAAAGAGGTCTTGATAACTACAAGGCTGAAAACTCTGTATCTTTCCTTGGGAAATGGGCTTGGAACAAGGGTTCCCTACACCCATTCCACTAGTGGAAAATCCAGCAGCCCAGCCCACAGTTGCCATCTTCCCTGCAGAAATACAGCCTGGTTTTTTCAAGCTGCAAAAGAAAATAATGGCCACCAATATTTCTCAGATAGTTCAGTCCTCTGTGGCATTCTCAGTAAGGGGTGGGGGTGGTATATTCCCCCTTTTACCTGAAATACAAATGCCACCCCTTATACCTGCAACAAAAATGGACCATCTCTACAACTTAACTTCATCAAACTTCCAAGTCAAAATTTTGTTTGATATCTATAAATCCTGGGCTATAAGACATCAATATCTTAGAGTAGTGTCAGTCCAGTGAACCTAAACAGTAACACAGGAAGTCAACTAACACTAACTATAGCCCAGTAAATCATTAAACACTGATTTTAGAAACATTTCATATAGAACATTCATTTCATATTGAACTATGTTGATCTAAGTTTTTATAATTTTATTTGCCTTTGTGTTGTAATGAACAATATGTGGTAAAAAAAAAAAGTTTTTGTGCCTGCATAGAAGCAAGCTATGGTGGTGAGTGGGAGATTGGGGACACATTGGCAATGGAATTTAAATATTTAAAGCCTAAAACAACTGTTTTGTGAACAACTTGTTAAATCATAGTGTTATAATAAAAATTTTTAATAAATCAATAAAATATTTAAAAATAAGTTCTATCATTTTTATAGACAAACTTCTCACTCAAGACTGAAACTTCTTTCAGATTAATTTGGTCATTTTATACCCTTTCATCTTTGGAAAGGGAGACTCATCACTCACTTGGAGATGTCAGTATGGAATCTTGAAGGCAGAAGTTAGGTTCCAAACTAAATGAAGTAATTAACATTAACAGTCTGAAATTTTATAATATATAGGAATCTTTTGGGCTTTTACTATTAAAAGTTAATAATTTTACATGTTAAAAGAAATAAAGAAAAATTATGGCTATTTTAAGTGCTCTGATCCACTCTACATGGGCCAGTTTTTCAACTATAACCTATGAATCAATCCTCAATGTCTGTCTGTGTGAGTTAGTGTTTATGTGATGTACACCTCTATGTCTGTTCAATCTGTATTGTACATAATGCCTGTCTATGTTGTATATAGTTCCTGTTATATGTAAACCTTCCTTTCCCCCTTTCCTGCTTACCACTTTACAAATCCTTTTCTATCCTCTCACCCCTGATATATTATTTCTGTATTTAACCCTTTTTACCCTCAGGTCTTAACGTTTTAGGAACTGGAACTTTCCCCCTACCCTAGTCAGCTGACTCCCAAAATTAAAGAATAGCCTCCCAGCCCGCCTTGCTTCAGCCTAGGAAAAATTGCTGCCACAACTCCTGTTGATTCTATGCGGCCCCTTTTCTCCCATCCCCTTTCACTGTGGACTGTTGCTTTCTACTGTACTTGGCTTTTGAGAAACACTTAGCTCTTGAGGATCCTTATCCCTGAATTCTGCAAGCCATTTTATAGATTCCACAAGACCACATCACAAGTTGAAACTGTGCTCTAGATTTTATCCCCTCCTAGACTTTTCAAAAGACTTAAAGGGTATATGTATATTTTCTTCGTATATTTTTGGGCGTATTTCCTTAATACTTATAATTTTTAGTGTGTATATCCTTAGATAGAGGTAGCTTTCCTCATACTTTTCTTGGATCTGTTTAGTAGGAAATTCTAGTAGATAAGTTTCTCTTGGGCTCTGAGTTTAGGTTAGAACTAGGTTATAGGGATTGTCTAGCTCATTATTTTTACCCCAAATACACCAGTACTATCATGTGGCATTGTTCCTTTTTTGCATAAGCACATTAAAATGGGGAAATATTAGGTATAAAAAGAAACTCTTACATAATAAGGATAGGACTTATAAATTTTATAGTGCATATGACACCCTGATGAAAGGAAACAATGACTTGCTTTTAGGGCAGGATTCCCTGCCTCGCCACCTAGTGATAAGTTGAAATCAGAAGATGCACCATGGCGCCCCGGCTTCACTGTGCAAAAACCAAGATCTCTAATTATAAAAGCCTGATTGCCACAATCTTGATTTTTTTTGAACCATGATTTTTTCCCCCATTTCTTCCAAAATCTTGTTTTGCTGCATAGACTTTCTCATAGATTACCCTTTGGATCTCTGTATTATCTGTAGTGAGCTCCCCCTTTTTTATTTCTAATACAGTTTATTAAGTTTCTCTCTCTTTCTTTGTGAGTTTTGCTAATGGTTTACCAATATTTTTTTATTTTTCAAAGAACCAACTTTGGCTTTTGTTGATCTTTTGGGTTGTGTTTTGGGTTTCCACTTGATTAATTTCTGCTCTAAGCTTTGTTATTTCCTTCTGCCTGCTTATTTTGGATTCATTTTGTTGATTGTTTTCTAATTTTTTAAGCTGTGTCAAGCTATATATATAAGCCCCTTCTTTCTTCATAATGTGTACTTGCAATTTTGATTTTGAGTCTGTGTTTGTTCTGACTATTCTTAAGGGCAGAAGACTGTTAATTCAACTTTTTGATCCATTTTGCCACTCTGTGTTGCTTAAATGTGCATTTAGCCCATTGACAAAGAGTGAGATGATTGTCACAGATTTAGAGCCATCTTTGTGTAGACGTTTGGTGTGTCTTTAAGCTTGTCTTGTCTTAAAGTAGACCTTTCAGTTTATTTTTTAAGGCTGGTTTTGAATCTATAAAGTTTCTGAGCTTTTGTTACTCATGAAACTATATATACTGTCTTCAAACCAGAGAGTGAGTCTGGCTAGGTATAGTATTCTAGGCGAAGCATTCATTTAATTGAGTTTTTTCACTATATCTCACCACTGCCTTCTGGCCTTGAAGGTTTCTGGTGACTGCCATAAATCTTGGGTCTGCCATAAATCCTGAGGATGCTCCTTTGAATGTAATTTCTCTTTTTGATCTTGCTGCTTTCAGTATTCTATTTCTTTTTCTTTCTTTTTCTTTCTTTCTTTCTTTCTTTCTTTCTTTCTTTCTTTCTTTCTTTCTTTCTTTCTTTCTTCCTTCCTTCTTTCTTTCTTTCTTTCTTTCTTTCTTTCTTTCTTTCTTTCTTTCTTTCTTTTCTTTCTTTCTTTCTTTCTTCCTTTCTTCCTTCCTTCCTTCCTTCCTTCCTTCCTTCCTTCCTTCCTTCCTTCCTTCCTTCCTTCCTTCCTCCCTCCCTCCCTCCCTCCCTCCCTCCCTCTTTCTTTCTTTCTTTCTTTCCTTTCCTTTCTTTCTTTCTTTCTTTCTTTCTTTCTTTCTTTCTTTCTTTCTTTCTTTCTTTCTTTCTTTCTTTCTTTCTTTCTTTCTTTTCTTTCTTTCTTTCTTTCTTTCTTTCTTTCTTTCTTTCTTTCTTTCTTTCTTTCTTTCTTTCTTTCTTTCGTCTTTCTTTTTCTCTTTTTGGTTTTTGGGCCACACCCGGCTATACTCAGGGGTTACTCCTGGCTGTCGGCTCAGAAATAGCTCCTGGCAGGCATGGGGACCATAAGGAACACCGGGATTCAAACCAACCACCTTTGGTCCTGGATCGGCTGCTTGCAAGGCAAACGCCGCTGTGCTATCTCTCTGGGCCCCAGTATTCTGTTTCTATCTGTGGGATTCGTCATTGTGACTAAGATCTGTCTTGGTGTACTTTTCTTCAGGACTCTTTTAGCTGTTATTCTTTGGCATGCAGGATTTGGTTGTATGCAGGCTTTAGCTCTGGGAGTTTATCTGTAATGATGTCTTTGACTATTGATTCTTCCTGTGGATTTTCTTCCTGAGTTTCTAGGACTCCAATGTTTCTTATGTTGTTTCTGTTGATATTATAAAAGACTTCTGTTTTTCATCTGTTCACATTCTTTGAAGAATTTTTCCATATTTGATGATTTGCTTTAAGGATTTTTTCCAATCTCTTCTGCTGTACAGAGTTGTTCTGCATCTCATCCTCCAGTTCACTGACTCTTTCCTCAGCTGCTATTACTCTGTTGGAGAGGTTTTCATTTTATCTACTGAGTTTTTCTGTCCTGTTATTTCAGTTTGAAGTTTTCTGATTTCTATCTTTGTGGTCTATTCAGCTCGATCTATGCTTTCTTTGAGTTCTTTGAACATCCTCCATATTTCTACTCTAACCTCCTTATCTGAGGGCCTAACTAGTTGGATGGCACTTTGTGGATCATCAGAGCTGCCATCTTTATTCTCTCTGCATGGTGTTGGCCTGTGTTGTTTCGCCTATTGCCATGCTTGTTGTGTAGTTTGTACTAAGTATTGTGGTAGGGTTCATGTACTAGATGATGTGCATGGCCATTCCTCTGGCTCCATTATGCTTGGGCCTACCTGTGCTGGGCCCTGAAGAGATTATGTTCACAGTGGTCTTCTTGGCTGCCTCTCTCAGGAAAGCAGGAAACCTGACAACCATGATTGAGGAGAAATTTCCCTGGGACTATGAAGAAAGATCTTGGGGTTGGACAATTAATAAGCCTGGAACCTATAGTTGGTCTTATGAAAGGATGCTTCATGAGTAGGGACATCCAATTTTTAGGTTGAGTATTTCTTTTCTAATTTCCCTAACCTTTGCTGTGCTTATGCAAAAACAAACAAACAGAAACGAAGAAAAAATTGTCACCACCCTTATTTATTTATCTTTATTTTAATCTTCTATATAAAGGTTGCAGCCATTTTCAGAGAACCTTGGGCCATGAGTTACTTTGTTTTACTTTACAATTCTGTATTTTTCTACAAAATTGAGAAGAAAAAATAAAAAAGGATTTGGGCAAGGGGCCAAGTGGTCTCAGGTGCAGTGGTAAAGAACCAAAAGGACAGAACTAAATATCCAAGCCAAAGTCAACAAAAAATCAAGAGACCCAAACTATCACAATCTAAACTTAAAATGGGCCTGTTACACTGTCAGGACAGGGGGCTAAGGGTGGTGGTATAGGATGCATGCTGGGAACTTTGGTGGAGGGAGGTCTACACGGGTAGTGAAAATGGCCCTAATTTACTGTCACTGTATGCCTGAAATCCAACTATAAATGACTTTGTAATTCAAAATGATTTCAATAAAAATTAAAAAAATAAAGTAATTTAAATAATTTGAGGGGCCAGAGCAGTGGCACAGCAGTAGGGCATTTGCCTTGCACATGGCTGATCTGATTTGTAAATAATGACCTAAAATGGCTGCTCTTGGCCACTGTCTGTTCCTCAATTTAGATCTGTCCATGTTTCCATTTATCCCAGTGCCCAATAATTCTGATTTTCCTACTGAATCTTAGTCCAAATAGATCTTAAAGTTAGCTCCTCTCTTAACCAGTCCATATAAATATTTGTTTGTTTTTGGGCCACATCCAGTGATGCTCTGGGCTTACTCCTGGCTATTCTCTTAGAAATCACTCCTGACTTGGGGGACCATATGGGATGCTAGGGGAATCGAACCGCAGTCCAACCTAGGTCAGCTGCATGCAAGGCAGACTCCCTACTGCTGCACCATTGCTCTGGCCCCCAGTCCATATAAATTTTATTATTTTATGGTCAAATCTCTGGTGCTATCCAGAGAACAAATGGTCATATAAATTTACTAAAATTCTGTCCTAAATAAGTATCTTATTCAAGTAAATAACACAACAATTAGAAATATTCATTGCATAATCTGGAAGAGAAACAGTGAGAGTGAGGAGAGTATATGGAATATAATTTGAAATATTATTCCAGTTCCATTGATATCACTTTATAAGGTCCCACTTATTTTAGCAGTTAATGTTATCTCAACCTTCTGAGATATTTACACCAAATCTTTAATGACAACAGAAGCACATGGGTATATAAACCAGAAAAATATGGTATAGGTATCCGGGCTCTACAACTGTCTAGATGACTTTAAGAATTTTACTCAGGAGGGACCAGAGTGATGGCACAGTGGTAGGGTATTTGCCTTGCATGCAGCTGACCCAGGTCGGACCGTGGTTCGATCTCCCAACATCCAATATGGTCCCCCAAGCCAGGAGAGATTTCTGAGTGCATAGCCAGGAGTAATCCCTGAGCATCACCGAGTGTGGCCCAAAATAGAAATTTTTTGTTCAAGATAGAGATATAGAAGGCACTTGTGCTACACCCAGGAAATCCATATTTGATCCCTGACACCACATATGATCCCCTGAACACCATAGGACCAAACTCTGAGCATAGAACCAGAAGTAAAGTCAAAGTACCATTGAAAAAGAAGAAAGGAAAGAGAGAAGGAAAGATGGAAGGAAGTAAAGTTAGAAAGGAAAGAAAGAAGAAAAAGGAAGAGAAGAAAAGAAAGGAAGAAAAAGGAAGAAGGGAAGGAAGGAAAAGGAGGGAGGAAGGAAGAAGGGAAGGAAAGGAAAAAGAAAGGAAGGAAGGAAAATGAAATAAACTATGCCTTCCTGGGCATTAGTATTCTGATCTCTAAATTTGGGGTCATACTATTGAGCTTGTGGAGAAACTATTAGGGTCAGATTAAATAAATATTAAAAATTCTTAGCAATAATACCAAAGAATCAGTGAGATATAAATACAATATAATATTTTACCTTGAAATCTTAAATTCCATGAAGTCATGTTGCATATCTTCATACTATTTTCAAAGGCGGTGATTTTTTGTGTGTTAATAACAGAAAGACTTTCCAAATACTACTCAGGGGCACCCAGAGCTGCTCTTGGTGCTACTTGGTTAAATACTTCAATACTGACTGCTACACTGATCCAACTATACTAAGGCCAACAGGGCCACAATCACTGTTGCTTTGGGGGAATGGTGTGCTGTAGATTGACCATGATTATAGCCACATATCAACCAAAGGCCACTGATCTCTGAATTATCTCCAACCTTTCTTCTTTTTCAGAATTCGATGCTTCTCTTGTATTCATGTGTGTATGTGTGTTTGCATATATTTAGTTATATACTATCATTTCATTTATTTCTAAATGAATCATTAAACAAAACCTGCAGTTGACATTTAGTTGTCAAGTAGTATAAATACAAATATGAAGTCAAAATTCAGAGCCATTTAGTTCACTAAAAAAAAAAAGACTATCAACTGGCTTTCATTTAACTCCAGGATATTTCCAGTTATGTAATTTATCAACAGAGACTTTTATGAGATCAGAATGCTTCTACATGCATTCTTGTTTCAGTCCAAATACTTCCTTCTCTTTTGAGAAAAAGTATTCAATATTTTAAAAACCTGAATAATTTAACTACCAGTATTTCTCTGTGGCACATTCAAAATAGGTCTCATTTTTTAACCAACATATAATATCAACCTTTGGGAGTAAACAATAATGAATATTTACTAACAGTGTATAGGAATAGGATTCTGTAGTTGAAAGTCTAGTTTAAAAGGCTGGAGAGCTAGTACAGCCAGAAGATCACTTGCCTTGCATGAAGCCAACCTGGGTTCAATAGCTTGTACCCCATATCGTCCCACAGCCCCACCATTCATATTTTAGTTAAATCTTACTCTCAGAAATCTTTAGCCTCTCAGTGTGTCAGTTTCCTCATCAGAAAATTGGATGACTAATAAATGGGGTTTAAAAGAGGATAAATATAGGTAATTAACATAAACTGTAACTTCTTAATTATTACTCTATAATTTATAATTTTAAATTATTCTAGATGTTGTCACATTCATCTTCCTCCTAAATTAGGGCGTTTCCAGATTCTAGAACTCAAGGAGAAAAGATAGGTGTGAAAAGAGAAATCAACAACTAGTTACTCCAGCCCCCATTGCTGTAGCTCATGGAACTTAAAGGTCAGGTTTTGTAACCAGAATTCTGTAATTTTCTATGCTTATACCTGCTTTTTGTATCTAACCCTTTTTGTCCTAAAAAGGAAGTTTATTCCAACCCTAAGCTCATGTGATAACTTGTACTACCTCAGCAGATGTTATGCCCTTATAAGGAACTTGTACTACCTTAGAATGTCTCAGCGGATGTTATGCTCTTATAAGGAACTTGTACTACCTCAGCGAATGTTATACCTTTATAAGAAAATCATCCCTACCCCCTCTCCCCCTCTCCCCTTCTTATGGTATATAAGGATGAACAAAGAAAGCCATGTGGTCCTTTTGCCTCTGTTCAATTCTGAATGGGCACTGGACCCTCACCGGCCAGAATAAAGAACCCACTTGAGCTTTTGCCTGAGTGACTGTCTCTTCATTTCTCTATGTCGAAGCAGCATCTGGACTACCGAACCTTACAGGTGACAATCACAGAGAGCCTTTTTCTGACTGTTCTCCCATTCACTCTGAGCACCACTGAACCATCTTTTCTCTGTATTACTCATTTTTAAAAATTATTATAAAATACATACCATATTTTAAATGATCATTTTAACCTCTTTAAGTATATAGTTCAATATTGTCAAGTACTTTCACTTTGTCACACAACCATTCCACAAAACACTTTTGAAAACCTAGAAAAACTAAAATTCTAAAATTTTAACTAAAATTTTAGAGAAACTAAAATTCTGTACTCATCAAACATTTTCACATTCTGTCCCTCTTCAGCCCTTGCCAACTACCCTTTTGGTCTCTATGAATTTGGTTATTTTTGTTACTCATTTAAATGTAACATATAGTATTGTCTTTTTGTATATTAATTTGTTTAACTTAGTGTCACTGCACATAACATGGATGTCTCCATTATAAAGAGAAAGCACACTCCAGATGTGTCTTTTGGTTTTCCTGGTGAAGTGCCTAATTTTCCCCAAGAAATAATTTAGCCAGAAGGCCCGTTGGTGGAAGTCAATCATAACTCCTGCATGGATTACTGGCTATATTTCTGACATGTCTGTGACATTATATTTCTCTTTTCCTTTTATTTGATTTTGTCTCCTTTGCTAACTACAGAAATTCGGCCTCAGTTATCCTTGCAGTCTAAAGGAATTTCAGTACCAAAGAAAGCTGCTAGAAGTTCCCTGCTGGCTAAGTATATTTGCAAGTTAAAGCCCAACCAGCTACCTCTCTTTCTATCAGCCTATTTGCTTCCTAAGGCCAAGTCAAAACTTAGCATCTTCAAGACAATGGTCTTCTCTCCTTGCCTTTGAGCACCACAGCAGAATGATTTTGCCTCAGAGACTTTCCCTATCACTTTGAATACTTGCTTACAAACAGGTTTGGCCAGTGTAGAATTAGGCTATTTTACTAGGTATAATTCTGTACCCCTTTCATAAGTTTTATCTCTTTCGATTACCAGATCATAGGAAGTGGGTCTTAGCCTCTAGTTAGAATACTATTTCCCTCAGGTTAAGGATATTTGTTATTAGGAAGAAAATCAGGATTCCTGCTATTTCTTAATTTACATCAGTAATGACACCTAGGGCCAGGAACTACTTTGATATATAAGAAATTAGCCTTACTTTTATTCTCTGACTTCTAACTGAAACCTATTCTATTCTAAGGTTACAAACCACCTAAAACTATGTCTATTTGTTCTAAAATCAAACAATGTACGTTGATAGTTGCTGTACTTCCAAAAGAAACAATATACATTGCATTCCTTTCATGTTATGACTGCCTCTTTTTCCCTTTATATACTCCCTTGACTGAAGATTAAATTGGTCGCACTCCTGCCAGAAACGTGTTGACCCCACATTCTCTGTGTGTGATTTTTTTATTTCATTATTTTATATTTCATATTTCGCCGTCCGTGCAACCCACTCTCCCTAAAGTGGATTCACCAAAACCTCACTGATGGCTGTAGGACAGAAGCCACCTACAGCAAATTAGCAAATTGTCTTCCAGATATTATAACTGTCAAATTTTCTTCTTTTTAAAAGCAGAATAGATCCATTGTAGATCTGTACCATACTATATTTACTCATCTATCTATTGATAACATCCTCCTTTGACTATAAAAAATACATTGTTATGAACATAAATATGCAAAAATTCCTTTCTATTTGGGGATATTACCCTAAAGTGGAATTTTGAATTATCTGATCATTTTTATTTTTTAATTAATATAATTTATTTAAGCACTGTGGTTACAAACATATTAATAGTTAGGTTTCTGTTATAAAATGTACAACACCCTTCACCAGTGTAAATTTCCAGCCACCAATGATAATATTTTTGTTAATTCCAAACTATTTTCTACTGTACAAACCACAATAGTTCTTCACAAATTCCAAGAATCCTCAGAAGGCTAGAACTCAAGATTTCTCCATTTCTTACTCTTTTATTCTGTTCACAGTGATGTTTATAGCACCTGAATGTGGGCCAAGATTTCTTGTCTGATTCTTCTCTTAGCATCCGCCACTACTGTTATTCTTCGCACTTGTGTTTGTACCTTTAGTTACAATAAAATCAATAAATAAAGTATTGAGGGACCACCATGTAAAAAGAACTGAGCTAAGTTGGATAAGTTGGATCCACCTGAACTGATCCATCTGACTCATTTCAGATGGATCAGGGGCTCCATCTTGGCCTCAATGTCCACCTTCTAGCAGATGTGGATCAGCAAGCAGGAGTATGATGAGTTGGGCCCATCCATTGTGCACCGCAAATGCTTTTAGGCTGAGGGCTTCGAGTCATCCTTTTTATACAAAACCGCAGACATAGATGAGATTGCATTGTTTTACTTGCTATATTTTTTATTTTGTTTCCCCCCCCATTTTTTTTGCACTTGACTGGGTCTTTTTATATGATTGCCACAATAGCTCTTGAACATGAGCCCATGCTATGTAGCGCCAGATAAGAGTGGTTTTCACAATTAGCTCTACATTGAGCTTACAGATGGAGAAGGAAATATCCAATGCAGGTTTCAAAATTAAAACATATCAGAGGACCTGGAAGATAACTCAAAGGGCTGGAGTGCATGTCATGCATGCATAGGATCCTGGGTTCAACCTCAAGTATGACTTGGCCAATTTTTTTAATTAAAGAATATTAAAAATAAACATCTCCATGCTTGGCCAGGTCCCAAGCTAATGAAATCAAACAGAACCTGTGTGCATCTTTTCAAAGGATACTCCAGATAGTTATAATATGAAGTCAACTTCTGAGAAGTGGTATCTTTAGATCTTTGTTCTTTCCAGATGTGGTACAGAAGCTTGAACTCACTGATAACTTATTAGAAATGTGGGCTCTAGCTACACCCTGAAACTGCTAAAAATAAGAACCTTCATGTTAGCAAGAAGCCCCTGGGATCTATATAACATTGAAGTTTGAGAAACAGTGCCTTTGCCCACAGAATGTCTAACCCAGATGAACAAATTCAATAGAGCAATATAACTTTAACCTGAGGATTCTGAAGTAATTACCTAGCATGAACCAATTTGTCTCTGAAAAAGGACACTAATACATACTTTTCAGATGCATAGAGACATGTTTGAAATGCCAAATATTTGTTTATTTTTCATGTTGGGTATTCTAATTTTCAGGGTGAGGCATTATGGCTGATTAAGTTATCCCTTCCCTTATAAGTCCTAGACGAATTTTTAATTTCTAATATAAACAAATACAATGAGCAGGCAAATGAAGCCATATCTACAGAGAGGAAATAATGTCTTATAACCCACAGTATGGGTCTTTGCCTGTTTCCTATTGCCTCTTCTTCATACCAAATAGTAAACCATCTTCCTTTCAGATTTCTGCAAGCTTCTACATGTGGACTCTTGTCCTCAGCACCTTGTCTTCTCCAAAGAATTTAGCACATCATGTAAACACAAATCCTATTTTCTTAGCACTCCTCTATTTTCAGGTTTATATCTAAACAACAAATTAACAGTCACCTTTGCCAAACCCACAAATATTTGTATATTTAAACACTAAGCTCTAGAGTTAAAATGAGGATTCCCTCATTTTAATGCTTGTAGTAGCAAACATTCTTTTTTAAAAAAAAATTGGACAAGGTACAACCAGGTTAAATCCAATTATTTGTATTAAATAAATAGTATTATTGTAAAGGAATGCAACAATAAATCGAATAATTCTGTATAAGGAATGCATACTTGAATAAGTTAGATATACACTGATCTTCTCAAAGCCTCCCAGAAAAATGCCCATAAAAATTTTTATCAAATCCTCAAAGCAAGAGACTTTTTGTCCAAAAATTGGACTCTAAGTTCAGAAATATAGGTAAACAGGATAAACACAGGCTTTGCAAGCAGTAAGCCCAAATTTGAGCACCAGCTCTGCATAGTCACTTGAACACCATAGAATCCCCTATGAGTTTAGCATGTGAGTCCTGTCGAGTGTGGCTTCAGACTAACCAAACAGCCAAACAAAATTAACCATCAAGAAATATAATTGGGATAAAACACAAAAACAAAATTTCTAAACCAAGTCTTACTATGGCCTCTACTTATGTTGTTCCTGAACTACTTTCCTTTGTCCTACCAGTTGGCCTGTTCTCTTATGTTGTGCCCCCCCCCCAAATATATTTGTTACCTGTGGATCCCTTGGAGTGGCCAAAGGATTACAGGGAGGGTATATTACCCTGGTTGAGAATTGTTGCCCTAGACAGTGGCCAAGATGAATAAATCCTGACCTTACTTCCTCTTTGAGCTCTTCCTTTCCATAGCTATTGTGAACTAATCTCGAAATAATCTAAATTACAGTGTATCAGAATTGCTTTCTTTTTTCTCATAGAATATTGGAACATGTGTCACTTTATTTTACATCACATTTCTATGTTTTTCTACAAACTAGAATATAAAAATTAAAAGTGGATGGGACATAGGAGCCAAGAAGCCCTGGGTAGTAGAGAAAATATGATCAGAACTAAATACCCAAGACAAAGTCAATGACAATAGAATCAAGAGATCCAAACAATAATAAGCTAAACACAAAATGGACCAAATACACTGGTAGTCCCAGGACTAAGTTTGGAGGTACAGGGTGCATGATAAGAACTCTGGTGGAGGTAGGCCAACATTGGTGGTGGGAATGGCCCTAATTCACTTTCACTATATGTCCAAATCTTAGCTATGAAGAATTTGTAATTCACAATATCAATAACATTTAAAAATAATAAATTAAAATAAAATAAATAAGAAACTTTCATGGGTATCCATATAGAGATTACATTATATCTTGACAGTGTTTTGGGAAGTATTGGGGTTTTAATTATGTAATTATCCCATACAATGAACACTGAATGTGTTTTCATTTCTTGTGCCAATTTTCGTTGATTAAAATATTATTAATGTTTCCCCTCTTTAGTTAAGTTGATTCCAAATGTACTTAATTTTCTGAGGCAAAGGTGTGAATTGGATATTTTAAAATCCCTCTTCCTTTTTTAATATTTCTATTAAATATCCATTATAATATTTTTGCATATTAATTTTGTAGCCTGCTACTTTACTATACAAATTTATTGTTTTTTGAAGCTATTTTGTAGATTCTTGAAATTTTCTAAATACAGAAAATCTGTGAATCATGAGAACTTGACTTCTTCCTTTTCTTTCTGGATGGCCTGATATTTTCTATATTGAATCAAAGTGGTGAGAGTGTGTCATATTTTAGAGGAAAGTATTTTCCCCCATTAAATATAATGTTTGCATTTGGCTTTGTTTTGACTAAATTGAGGAAAGTTTCTTCAATCCCTTTCTTTTTTATTTATAATTTTATTTTATTATTTATGTTTTTTTAATTATAAGAACAATGATGCAAAGAAAGAGGACAAGGTAAAGGTACAGTGGAAGGATAATCACCCATAAATGCAATTCTCAGAAGAAATCCCCTTGCTGATGCCTAAATTTTGAACTTACAATCAAAGAACATTAAAAAAACTAAAACAGAACCCATGTACAATTACTTTGTCCACAAGTCCCCAGATTGTAGTACTTTATAACATTTCTTAGCAGTACACAAAGCAATCTAAAGCCATGAAATTTATGTGACTCCTTAAACATTGAAGGCATAGTATTTTTTTTACATTTTCATGCACATGCATATTAGTTTAAGTTAACATCAAAAGTTTAAGTGATTTTTTTTTAAGATTTAGAGTCAAAGGAGCACAGTAAATATGGTGTTAGAGTGGCAAATATTGTTTCCATAGGCCCACCACAATATGGGGGACATGGAAAGGGAAAGCCTTGGCCCAAATACAAGGAGACCCTACCCCTGAAGTTTCCTGGCATAAGACCAACTCTAGGCTCCAGGCAAACTCATTTGTTCAATCCAAGTCCTTGTCTGTAGTGCCAATACAGTTTTATTTTTCATGCAGTCTCTATTGTTGGCATCAGGTTTCTGTATTAAAGATCCTGGAATCTGCATATCCTACATTAAAGTCAGGCTAGTGTGGAGCATCCTCTAGTTTCACCTCACAATTAAAGGGCAATGCAGAAAGCCCTGTCCAGTAAGCAGGTCGTTGTTGTTGTTGACTCTTCTCAGTGTTAAGGGAAGTCTCTTTTGAGTAGGTTGATGTCAGAGCAGAAGTAGGGTATTCCCTGGTAGAGTATTGCTTCCAGGTGATGTTATAGACAACCTTGGATGTTTCGTAGATGGCTTCTTTAGATCAGGGGTAAATGGAGAATGCCCATTCTTCTGAGGCCTGTGCCAGATCATTATGTCAATGTTCAGGGCGTAAGGTCCCATTGCACTACAAGATTTGTGTTTTCCCATCTCTATTAGATAAGAACTTATTTCTATGTATAGTATTTTCCCGTTTTAATGTGCCTATGCAAACAAGTAATAAAGCCAAGTGGTGTTATCGGTGATATGGGGGCATAAGAACACGTCCAACAATACCCATGACTTGGTTCAAACATAAGCATTAAATTGAGGGACTCTTTCACCAAATTCCCTATTAAACAGTTCACAAAGAGAATAAAAAATGGAGAAAATCGTCACTGTATAAGAAAATATTCAGCAAGAGCTATAGCTGTCAAAGAAAACACACATAAAATGTTGAAAATACATATGTATCCATTTTATGCCTTTGAAATAGTTGGGGGTTTGGTGTTAACTCCAGTGCACCACTTTGGTCTGTGACTGAGGACTCTGCAGTACTGAAGGTAAAAAGGGTAAATGTGGAGTAATGATGGTAGGGGGTGAGAGAGTTAAAGAAAAAATGAGCTTTTGTAGGGGTGTGCGAAAGGGCAGATAACAAAATGGACATTCTGAATACACAAAAACATAATTCAAGGATAGGGAGTACTATTAATGTATATTGTGTGCACAGGGACACTAGCCCCCGTGCTGTTTTAAACATACAGACTGGTAGAAAAATTAGCAGTGACTGCTTTAGTGCAATTAAGCAGCTCTCAGTACCCACAAGTCAAGCCTAGGGGAACCTTCAAGCTCCTCCAAGGGACCCACTTTGCTAGCTTGCCCAGGCATGTGGCACAGGAAATCTGGAGCAAGGCAGTAGAGGGATGCTGTGGTCACCCAAGTCCCCAACCCTCAGGCCTGGTTAAGAAGGCCTTTGACATGGCGGAAGCCTGCTGAACCCCATGCTGGAAGAGACTCCTGGCTCCTGGAAGGAAAAATGTCCTTCAAGAGTTGGGAGGCCGGAACCCCCACCCAACCCTCCCTCAGGAGCCAGATGGGGAATGGGGGAAAGCCAGAATTTCTTTCTGCTCAGGCCATAGCCTTTGCATTCTGGTCTCCCTCGCCACTTCCTGGGCCAATTCAATGACTAATAGTTCAATGGAAATCAGAGCCCATCCAGGACCTAAACTGCAGGGTACTATCAGTACCCTATTCTTATTCTGAGTACCTTTCTTTGCTTTATTCTACCTAGAGAATGTATAGACTATCCTTAATTATCTGAAATCAGGCTTTGTGAACCAAACTTCACATGTTTTGAAGGAAGTGCAAAATATAAAAAGAGAAGGAAGTGGAGTAGAAATGAACATATAGTTCATTGACATATAGTGGAAGTACAAAAGGCATACATGGTGGTCTTGAAATGGCTCAGCACATGGGCCAGGTTTGAAAATTGCAAGGTGAGAAAGCATGGAAGAACAAAGATAGAAAAACCCTATGAAAGAAAAGATTACTTTTAATTTTACATTATTATTTTAAACTGTTTTGTTTAGATATACTTGGCATAGTAACACTATATATTTATTACCTATAAATATGGCAGTTTATTTTTGCTTAGGAATACAGTCATAAAACCATTATGACGTCAAGGCCATAAATGCATCCATTCTCTTAAAAAGCTTTCTTTCACCCTCTTTATTATTAGTACATTTTATTGCATTAGGGTTTAAAATACAATATAAGATTCACCTTCTACCAATTTGTTATTTGTTTGCTTGATTCTTTTTGAGACACACCTCTTGGTTCTCAAGGTTTTATTCTGATTTTGAGCTCAGGGATTGCTCTTGGCCATATTCAGGGGAACACATGCAGTGCTAGGAATCAGCCTGGAGTCAGCTGTGTTCAAGGCAAGTGCCTTAACCTGTATTATCTCTTTGGCCCCTCTTACCGAATTTTAAGTAAACTATACAGCATTATTAGCTATGGACAAGATGCTTTATAGGAGATATTCAGAACTTATTTCTTTTGCATAAAAAACAGTAACTTTATATCAGAATTTTAGAATTGAATCTAGACTTCAAAATAATATCTTCGAAAAAACCTCAAGTCTGCAAATTTTGGAGAAAGGAACTGGTTCGATTTGTTTTGACTTTTAGGATAATAAGCACAATCAACTGCTCTTTCTATGTTCAACAACTTTCCAGATTTTGATTACAAATAAAGAACATGGAACTTTCCTCCTTACAGAAAAAGCATTCAGACTCCCCATGGGCACTTGGTAGAAGTCTGGTCATCATTTCCCAGGCCTCCTTTACTTAGCAAAATTGGTAACAATTCACTAAGTATGTTCTCCTGGTGGGGGGAAACTTTACACTTGGGATTTTCCTGACAATTCTTGCAGTGTAGCAGAGATTTCCAAGAAAACGGTACTTTGGGGTTTTCTCATAACCCCTAATGTTTAAAAATACAATGTCAAATAAATTTGGGAAGAAAAGGCAGGCAGAGACAGCACCTCCAAATATTTGAAATTATTTATCTCTCTTCTACATTGATAATCAACTATACTATGCACTTGATTATATAGATGATAAGTGAAATCATGTCTCAGAGGATTTCTTACCAATCTTTCAGAAGCTCCTCTGACTTCTTATATAATGCACTCATTGATTCTATACCACAAATTACTCTGGATATTTAATCTTTTCCAACAGTAAGCAGTCTAAGTGGGGACTCTATTGTCTGTATAATGATACAGTGTCGGAGATATCATAATACAGAATCTAGTAGCTAGGACCACAGGGATGCATACTTGCACACAAATGACCATATCAGAATTCTCTAGTGGAGAAGGTAAGAATATTATTAGTAATAGAATGATTACCAACATTTGTTGAACTCTTTTCACATGCCAAAACAATGAAAGATGTATTGTTTAATCCTTAGAACAGTTAATTATTGATTTTTCTAACATTTTTAATAATTGTTCAAAGAAGATGTGGCCAGGGAAATATCTCAGGTTGTAGAGCTAATGCCTAGTATGGTGTGACCCTGAGTTTCACATCCAGTACTGCAAAGCTTTACACTCCCAGCACCATAGGTGTAGTCCTGGTGGCCCCTAAGTACTGCTAGCTGGAGCACTGGAACACTAAACTATCATCCCTATGGATCATCCATCTTGTGGAACATCCCCTAAAGTGGCCACAGACAAACAAATACACACACACACACACACAACACACACACACACACCCATCCCCTGTACAACTGGCTGTGGTCTCTATAAAAAAAAGTTGATTTTAGCATTTTAAGGGCTGAGAGATAGCACAGGAGTAAAGGCACTTGTCCTGCATATGGCTGACCCTGGTTGTATTTCTGGCTGTACAGGTGGTTCCATAAGTACTATCAGGAGTGAACCTTTGAGCAGAGAGCTAGAAGTATGCCCTGAGCACTATCAGCTATTGTTCATACAAGAAGGGAGGGAGGGAGAGGTGGAGTGAGGGAGAGAGGAAAGAGGGAAGGAGGGAGGTGGAAAGGAAGAAAGAATTCAACAACTACCTTAAGCCTTTCAAACAATGACACTTTTAAAAAGTCTGAAATTTTATTTCAGATAATAAAAGTAGTTACAACTATTCACTGACATCCCATGTTGGATGTGTGGAACAGAAGTCAAATTTATTCACTTAAGGAATAAATAGAAATATTCTCTAGTCATGGCATACTTCTCCTTTAACTTTTTTTGAGAATTCTCTCTCTCTCTCTCTCTCTCTCTCTCTCTGTCTCTGTCTCTCTCTCTGTCTGTCTCTGTATCTGTCTCTGTCTCTCTCTCTCTGTCTCTCTCTGTCTCTCTGTCTCTCTGTCTGTCTCTCTCTCTCTTTCTCTCTCTCTCTCTCTCTCTCTCTCTCTCACACACACACACACACACACACACACACACACACACACACACACACACACCACACCACACCCGGTGATGCTCAGGGGTTACTCCTGGCTATGCATTCAGAAATCGCTTCTGGCTTGGGGACCATATGGGACACCAGGG
Organism: Suncus etruscus; assembly: GCF_024139225.1. Lineage (NCBI taxonomy): Eukaryota > Metazoa > Chordata > Mammalia > Eulipotyphla > Soricidae > Suncus > Suncus etruscus. Next base: position 22,501,446 of record NC_064867.1, on the reverse strand, counting down.
GACTGAATCGCGTCCTTCCTAGGTTAATGCGTGCAAGGCATTACCACTTGCACCACCACTCTGGCCCCTCAGAACCACTTTTGACATTGACTGTGTGTGATTTTTTCATATCATTTTCATATCATTAAGTTCTCTAGTAGACACTAACTTTGACAATTCAATTTAGATTTGACAATACCTAGAATCAGAGATGATTCCTACAATTTAGGAATCTGTCCCACATTAGATACCCACAGCAAATCCAAGGTTGCAGTTCAATCCCTAGCATCACATGGAACTCAGGTTTAACAGGACATGAAGTTTAAAGTATACTCTGAATTTCATTGGGTGTGACCCCCAAACTAAAATTTTAAAACCTTACATTATAGAACTAGGAGTACACCAGTTAGGGTACACTAATTATGTACCAAACCCAGTCTTATACCCAGTACTACAAGTACTACAAGCATTTTTTTTTTACTACAGGTATCTTAATGTGCACCTCTGGAGACCCCCCCATGCACCACTGAAGTGTCCAAGATAGCCCCTGCACTGCAAGGCCTGAACAACAACACATCCTTGGGCCTTTTCACTTACAACTCTCAGCTGAGTTGGCCAAGAATCCCTGGTGAGCCCCTCCCAGACTTCCTTGAGCACCACTTTGGAGGTCCAATTATAAAACAAACAAACACAACAACAATAACAACAAAAAATACCTCAGGTATAAAATCAATAATGGAACCAGGATTCAAATTCTCTACTTGCTCCAAAATATAAAACCTTTTTTTATCATTAACTAGCTCAGCAAAAAGTCAGTGTTTTAGAAATTTAATTCAATGATTCGTCTTTTAGACATCTAATTATTCCTGAGATAAAAAGGTGAGGTGTTATATTTCTTTATTTTGGGGATATACCCATTGATCGTAAAGACTTCTGACTTTGTGCTCAGAGATATCTTCTGTTGGACTTGGAGTGCCAGGGATCATCCACATGCAAGAAAAATGCCCTCTACCCTGTACTTTCTGTCCAGTTTCAAGACATGCTGTTTTTCTTTTCTAATGAGTCTTTAACAGAAGAGTAAAAAAAAAATGTCCACCATCACAAGATATTGAGTTTTTCAGGAAATCACTGGGTTAGAGAAACAATTATCTCCAAGACCCAGAGTCAGGCAAGAAAACTTCTGAGATAAATCACCAGGCAAGTGATAAAACCAGGAGTAGGGGCAGATCTTCAAAGAGAATGGTCCATGTAGTTTGTGTTTACCAGCTATATACCAGGGCAGGCTTGCACCTTAGAGAAAGAGCAATGTGAGTATTAACAACACACCTACGTCCATCTAGCTAATACTGGAAGCTGGGCATCACTCTCTCACACATCTTGAAAATTTATACCAATATCAGCACTAATCTCCATGACGTGAGATTAATGCATATGATGGTGGATGGTGGGCTCTACCTTGAGCATTGTGGAAGCAGTCATAGAAAACATGTATTGGTTGTCCCTTTGGGCTTTAATAGTAGACCCAGTGGAGACATTACAGTTACCAGTTTTGGGGATCAGTATCAGCCTCAGAGGGCTGATTCTGAGTCATAGCTGAGCAAAGAAAATAAACAGTTTATTGTTGAGTGTTTGGGAATTTCCTGAACATATCACCACATCTAGTGCATGGGGAAAGAATTTTTATGAAGGATTTTTAGAAGAGATTAAGACTTTGTAATACTAATTTGGGTTCAGGTGGCGATCCTACTATTCCTTTGCTCCTTACTCTTGAAGGAAATTATAGAACATCTTTGAGCTTTCATCTCTACCTTCTAACACTGGGATCATGTGTGTTAGTCCTGTGATTGTTGCCTGTATTTAACAAGATAATGTTCTCTAATTCATGAATTCAATGTCTGGTGCATTCTTAATACCAGACAAATCAAAGAAGTATTATGAAGATGATTTCTTAAATCTTCTTTACCTGCACTTTCTTATCTGCAAAATGGTGTTGCTCACAATATTGTTGGAAGGAATAATTAAATACAATTAATAATTCAAAGCGCCTAGGAGTAAAGGCACCTACAGATGCAGACCTGAAAAAAAAAAAAACCAAAAAAAAAAAAACAACTAACAACTTCTACACACACCTTGCTTCCTCAAGTAGCCTATAGGTATTTTTCACAAGGCCTTACAGCAGAATGATTCAATTTTCTCATTTTGGTGGAATTTTGTAAAAGGAGAAACACAATGAAACCTTGTTATATTGCTTGTCTCTTCCCACATTCAACATTTGCCTGTCTGTAATGTTCCTAGTTCCTTGAAAAATGAAAAAACATGGTTTTCTGTTTGTCTTTCAGTCTTCAAAGAACTCTCCTGCCTGCCCCTGGCAGTGGGGATCTCAGTTATGTCTCTTTGGGCACTTGGTTAGTGATGTTTTCCATGCCTTTTTAACACCAGTCTTTCCCCTGCATGAATTCTAACTGTACTGGCCATGGTAGGGATGTTTTTTGTTGTTCTTGTAGAAATCAGGCATTACAGTGATTTCCATCACAAGCTATTTAACTTTAAAAAAAAAAAAAAGAAATGTGAGGATCTAAGACATCCTTTGTGCAGACTTCCTTCTTTTTCTACTTACACTGAATTTTGAGGGTCAACAATTATAATTACATTATGCCTTTAATGTGATCATAAAGCAGGGTAATTCTGTCACTGTTTTAACAAACTTTATATGCTTCACTTTAATTGCAATATTGCTGATCATTTATTTGACTCCTACAACTCAAATTTGACCTCTAGGTGTCCGTGCCAATAAGAGATTAAACTGAAAGCAGAAGAACATTTAATTAGTCTTCACTTATAACAATCTGATGAGTTGGGTTAGCTTTGAAATGAAGAGGTTTAGTTGCCAGAGAAGGATGCTAATTTTATACATTACATGCAGAGAAAGTCCAGAAATAACCTTCTTTCAACATGCTACTTGGAAGCCAAGCATTTCAAGTCCACTAAATTAAAAGGTATAAGCATTCATGGTCAAATTTAGAAAACCACCAAAATCTCATGAACCCTTTTTTGAAAGCCAATTTTGGAGCAATGCTTTCCACTTGACTTTTTACTAATGTCCAGATACATAGGTTAAAAATTGTATTTCATCTATTTTACTTAAGATTATTTAAACTGCTGTGTTTTTATTTGACTATTAAAAATGATAATTTCCTCAGGATTATCCTTTATTGACATTTCACTCATTCTCTGGCATGGTATATTCAATGGTATTATGAGAATATCCAGAATACTATTCCCAGGGGAACACTCTACACTTGACATAGATAACCTTAACACTATAATCTGAATGCATAAAGAGCTTTTATAAACTTTAAAATAGGAATATTATTTGTGAGAAAAAATAACATATAAACATATAGTCTTGAGAAGAGAGTTTGCCTAAGCAAAAAGAATGATACAAAGGTACTGAATTAAAATTGAGATTTTATTAAAAACCTGTGCATTTATCTGAAATGCTTTACATGTATTACCATATTTACTCTTCACAAAACCACCAATAAGCCCTTATGTCTATTTTAATTTTTAGATGAGCAAAGTAAAGCTGAAAGAGGAGACATCACTTGCACAGCAGGAATTCTGATATCTGAACCCTGTTAATAAGATGATAGCTGCATCATGGACAGAGAAATGGTGGGAAGAATAGGAAAATCTCCGCCTTTTCTTCAGAAAAGAAAAGTGAAAAACAAACTTCTCACCACAAGTTTACTACATTTCAAAATAGGAAAATTTTTATTGTTCTGTGTATGACATGCAAATTTAAGATAAGTCCTATATTTGTATTAAATCCATATAGTATCATTTCAATAAGGTCACCAAAAGAGTAAAATTAAAGTTAGAACTTCCAAACCAATAAGAAGAACATACTCAATAAGAAACAAGAGAAAAATTGAATGCTAAACCATTTTTGGGGGGGAGGGGTTTACACTCTCAGGTGTTACTCCTGACTCTGCGCTCAGAAATTGCTCCTGGCAGGCATGGGGGACCATATGGAATGGGATGCCGGGATTCGGACCACCATTTGTCCTGATTTGGCTATGTGCAGGGCTTTGCCTCGCCCCACCACTGTGCTATCTTTCTGGCCCCTGCTAAATTACTTTTTAAATTTTATTTGAAGCATTGTGACTTACAATGCTTGTTTATGATAGGGTTTCATGCCCACAACATTCCAACATAAGAGTCCTCGACAGATTCCCCTCTCCCCAACCCTCTTGGAAAGCTCCATTCTATATACCAGTTCTCAGTTTCTATTACCTTTGGTCTTTTGTTGTTCCCTTATATTTCTTTAACTTATACTTATGTATGAGAGAGCATTCTACATTTGTCCTCCTGCAGACTGACTTCACTAAGCATGATGCCTTCTAATTATATCCATGTAGTCACACACTGCAAGATTACTAAGATTTTCTTTTAGCCAAGTAGTATTTCATTATTTATACATAACACAGTTTCTTTATCCAGTCACCTACTCTTAAATACTTGGATTTTTACAGAGCTAAATTATTTTTAAAAGAATAGGGGGAATAAACCACTTTTGAAGCAAGGGAAATATCAAGGTATATTTAAGTTCAAACACATGACTAATAAATATATTTGAACAAAATTATTTTTTTGTTTTTGGGGGGTTTGGGTCACAACCGATGGTGCACAGGGGTTACTTCTGACTCTGCACTCAGAAATCACTCCTGGCAGGCACAGGGGACCATATGGGATATCAAAATATTGAAAGACATATACTCCTGTCCTCCTCTGGAGGTTTGACTAAAGTGAGATTTGTTGTAAGCATCTTCTAACAGTTCACTTCCCTCTTGTTCTAGGGTCAAGGTTTGGCAAGCTGTTAACCAGAGCACTTTAACTCTTTTGAAAAAACTCTTTCCGGGTCTTTGCTCTTCATCTCCTTTATCTGAACTGCAGAAAATTGTCTTGCTATTTTTCTCATAGTTCCAGTATTTCTGACTTGCTTCTATTCCCATCTAGAAAGTCTTTTCTTTTAATGGGCTCATGTGATTGGATGAGGCCTACTCACACTATCTCCCTTTCAACTGTCAACTTCCCTATATAATTATGGTCTTGTCAAAACCATCGAAGTCTCAGACCTACACAGCTGTATATTGCAAGAGGCAAGGAATTCTGCCTGAGACAGAAAATAATGTAGTCACTATGCCTGAAACCAGAATATTCATTTTTTTCCAGAAAAAATGTAAAAATCTAAATATCTGCTCATCATTGAAATATCTCAGGATCAATAGACCTATTAATCAGGAAGAAAATTCCATATATATACAACCATCTTAGAATGCTTCAATATGTTGCACCGGTGAAGGGGGGTGTTCTTTACATGACTGAAACCCAACTACAATCATATTTGTAATCAAGGTGTTTAAATAAAGATATTAATATAAAATATTGACATTTGTAGCAAGATAAATGGACCAAGAGGGAATTTCAAGAAGTGAAAAAATCCAGAGTAAGACAAATAGTAAATAAAACAAACAAAAAAACACTAAAAAAAGAGAATGCTTCAATATATCTTTTTAGTAAAACTATTCTATTTGAAAAGTCCAAAAAAACTTTATAAGTCTGGACATTTATAGAATATTGTAATCAAACATTCTTTTTAAACAAACATGAATTCACTACAGACTAGCAATAAATCTAAATGTTAGTCCAAATGGAAATAGTGTTAGAAAAATGTAATCTGCTAAACTTTTTTTGGAGGGAGGTCTCACCTGGCAGTGCTCAGGGGTTACTCCTGGGTCTGCACTCAGAAGTCGCTCCTGGCAGGCACAGGAGACCATATGGGATGCCAGATTCGAACCACCATCTGTTTGAATCTGCTGCATGCAAAGCAAATGCCCTACCGCTGTGCTATCTCTCCGATCCATCCTACTAAACTTTTAAGAAAGGTTTAGATAGGCCAAAAAGCTATATTATAGTATGTGAAACACAGCCAAGCTGAGTTTAATCCCTGCAACCCTTACGATTTTCTGATCCCACTTGGAGTTATTTTTGAAAGCACAGCCAAGAGCCTATCAAGAACAGGCAGGTGTGAACCAAAAACTAAATAAATGAAAATAAAAAGAGTTAGAATCCATGTATCAGGTAAAGTCTAGAGGTAAGGTGTCTGCCTTGCAAGCCCTAGCCTAGAACGGACTAAAGTTCGATTCCCCCGGCATTCCATATTGCCCAAGCCAGGAGCGATTTCTGAGCACAGAGCCAGGAGTAATCCCTGAGCATCAATAGGTATAGCCCAAAAACAAATACAAATAGATAAGATAAATATATTAAAACATGTAAAACATGTTTAAAATATAAAATATGTTTTAAAAATACTGATAAATTAAACTGCCATAAAAATAACATTATTTCTCACCAAGAATCACAATAAATATCTTGGGAAAACAAAAGACAAAAGGGCTAGAATACTGCAATTAGGGCAATTGCCTTGCATGAAGCCAAATAATGTTTCATCCTTGGCAACTTTTATGGTTCCCTGAAGACTTCAGGAGTAATTCTTGAGTAAGAGTCTTGAGGAAAGCCTGAGTATCTCCAGGTGTACCCCAAAATAACCCATCCGCCAAAAGAAGATAAATTTTTCAAATAATTCATCTAACAAAATAAGTAAATTGCATTAATAAATTAAAATAAGAAATCTCTAAAACTGTAAATGGACAAATAATATATTAATAAAAAAGCCCATGAAAGGAAATTAACACCACATAGACATGTTATAATATAATATCCCAGGTCACATAACTCAGAAAACAGATTAAGATTCATATGCAGAATTAATAAAAATCATCTCCTAAAATGTATTATAATGATGAGAATAGTTATCTGAAATATATACCTTGTATTTTATTTTTGATATGATGTATCATATATAATATGCCACATTGGAACATCATATAATAGTTATATTGCATAGATATTACATGTATTCTCAGAGTTAACACAAGAATAATAACACAAGAATATTATTATATTTTTGTCAGATAATATTGGTCTTGATAAAATTTACTCTCCCATATACTTTGAAGTTTCCACACTGAATATGTCTTTGGTACTAATGAACTAAAAGAGATATTCGTAGAAAACATCCACCAATTAACCAGACAGTGCAGAAATAGTCTTTAGAGTAATTTGTGAGTATGAGTATCTCTTTTTGAAATAGAGATAAAAAGAGGGAATGGGAGCCAGATCACACATTGTTTAACTCACCAAGGGAAAATATAAAGATGTAATTAGTGTATTCTCAGACATTTCTAAGTCCAGGTGTGTCTTCCAAAACTTAAGGTCTTTCTATCAACACTATAAACATTAAAATTACCTTGAGAATATTATGTCAATGGAAAACAAAATTTGAATGTGTAGAAATCTAGCCTTGGAAAAATTAAGAGTGAAAGAAAAGAAATTTGGCCCAGAAACAGAGAAGATAATTTCAATTGCAGTCAGTGGGATTTAAAGCTATAGTATAGAGAGAATATCTAAAAAATTTCAATTGTAAAGCATCAAACTCTGTATCTGCATTTAGTACACAATGAAATAAAAGAAATATGTATTAAAGAGTTTCCTAATTAATCATTAATAATTAAATATTAAACCAGACACTTTGAAGACTTGGAAAGGTAGATGAGTTTATAGAATAAAATATATCTAGATTGAAGCCAGAGTAAGGCGTATCTATCTTGCCTGAATACCTACAGAGGCATTTACCTTATATGCAGCTGACCCAGGTTCAATCCCCAACACTCCATCGAGTCCCCTGAATCCAACCGGAATAAATTCTGTGGACAGCCAAATGTGTGACCCCAAACAAACAAAATAATCAAAATAAAACTATACCTGATGATCTAACATCTTGGGACAGTTTGTGCTTCTCTGTTTTTCTCTGTCCTTTTTCAGTATCTTGAAAATTGCCTTGATTAAATTGTTGAATTTTGACACTTTCTTACCATTTTTATACCAACAACATATGGCCTCTATAAGCATGTTCATTTTCTCCTCTGCAAACCTGGTCCCATAACAATTCAATTGTTTATTTTTTTTTGTTTTTGGACCACACCCATTTGATGTTCAGTGGTTACTCCTGGCTAAGCGCTCAGAACTTGCCCCTGGCTTGGGGGGACCATATGGGACGCTGGGGGATCGAACCTTGGTCCTTCCTTGGCTAGCACTTGCAATGCAGAAACCTTACCTCTAGCGCCACCTCTTTGGCCTCGACATTTCAATTTTTTAAGAGATTTCAATGAATAACTACTTTTGGCTATTGTCTCTGAGAATCTGGAAATGCTTTTTAGCAGTCAAAAACCCTGAAGAGTTTTGGAGTGAAAGCACCAACAAAGACCTGTGTAACTCTACACTATAGTCCACTTTCAAGAGCACTGAACTGAAACAGTCAAGAAAATATGACCAAGGAATAAAACAGCTGAATAAAAACTACAACAAAAAAGGTAAGGGCAAAAGGGAGAAATTATGTCACAGGGAAATGAACCATAAACTGTGGCAAAAGAGCTGTTTAAACATTTCTAAGCCATAATGGAACAAGGCCTTGATAGAAGTCCACTAATCAAACTCTTAGTGTCACCATGTAACAGTCTGGCTTGTTTTTATTTGTCTGCATATCTCAATGTCATAGAGTACACACATCGGAATTGGCACTGCCCATGGAACACACTGTCAATGACAACTCTGAGAACAGTAAGTGATATATTAAAAATGTATGCTGTTATTTCCAATGCAGAATGTTTTAAAATGGATAAATGATAAGAAATAGTAATCATATTAATGATTAATTTGATATGGAGGATACCCATTTTGTTGGGGGTAGTATTTGGACTACACCCAACTGTGTTGAGTGTTTATTCTTGGCTTTGTGCTTACTCAGGTGAGATATGAGGCCAATTGGGGTATTGGAATTGAGTACTGGGTCACTGTGTGCGAGGCAAGTGCCCTACCCTCTGTACTATCACTCACCCAAGCTTGAGGCACCATATAGCAGAAGACAAGAAGCTATTGAAGATTAATAGAAGCAGATGAAAAGACTTCAAGAGAAAAAATTCAAATATGTTTAAATTGAGTGAACTTTAAAAATTGATTACTGGGCCATGTTAGAAAACCAGCTCAATTTTACAATGAAACAATGAAGAGAAATCAAGTGTTTAAAATATTCTGACTATTCTATAAAACTGAGTCAGCACAAGTAAATCAGAAAAAAAAATATATCTCTAATGAACTATTGTAGCTCACAGAGGAAGAAATTTATATAAGGTTAGAGTAACAAAATATTTTAAGGAATGAACAAATGAGCATATAAATCGATCAGCTGACACATAGATTCTTCCTAAGATTAAGAAATAACATTCATAAAATGTTCTTACCAGACATTTAAAATCCAAATGAGAATAAAGCTTGAATCTACTAAATGACATTATACTAAATATACTATGCATAGTCTTCACCAAAATATAGAAGATACAGAGGCTATAAGAACACATTATAGGACACCACCAGGATGCTTCAGCAAGAGACAAGCTTCAGGAACTTCTCTATGACAAACATTTGGGCAATCAGTGAAAGAAAATAGCAATGGATAGAGCTCACATTTGAATAAATAAATCTGCTTTCAAACTGAGACAAACACTCATGACTCATTTGAAGATGTCAAGGGCAATATTTTGAAAAACTACTGTAGCATTGTGAGCACATATATTTTTTAAATGCAATCTAATTCCATGTTAGATAAGTTAGATTTGAACTTCAGAAGAAAAAGATTGATGGTAAGTGAAAGAGATCTACTGAAGCTTTTTTTTTTTCTGTAAGTTTGCAGAAAGATATCTATAGAATAACAACAGATGTCCTAGGAAAGATCTCAAAGCCGCCTTCTCTCAAGATTCTAGGGCTATTCATAAACTGTTCAACTATTTTATGTCATCAGCAGAGTCTCTCCAGTGAATTACAGCCTTCTATCCACTCTGGGACCATCTATTACAAGATTCAACGAGCAGCCAAGATGCAGTTGGCTCATTTCACTAAGTGTTTTCATAAACAGATTTATAATGAGAGGGAAATGCATTTTCATCCATACAAAGCAAGGCTGCAAAGAACTCCCCCAAATTATTAGGGAGCTACTACAAATACAGGGGCAATTTGCAGAGCCTTCTTGCTAGCAGATAGTACAACAGTCTCCTACCCTGCTAGCTTTTTAAAATCTACTAAGCAATGTGAAGCCACAGTTTCATTTTTTTCTATCTGGCTGGAGATGGTAGAAATGTTCATCACCCAGTGTGAAGTAATATGTGAAACAGGTGTTTTATTCCCTAGCAGGTAAAATGGGTTTGATTCCTGTGAGATGTAGACATTTCAAGGCTACCAGCAAGAGGTCCAGATGGTGTGTATTTTCATATCTAATATTATATAAAAGATTTCAAATGTATCCTGACTCTTAACAGAACCATAAATTTACAGCTTATTGCCATGCTGAACAGCTCTGGTAGCTACTAATTAGTATTACTGTTTTTGCTTTGCTCTTCTAGGGATCACTAGCATAGCTGAGCCTTTCATTTTTAGCTTCCGGTAAAAAGACAAAGAATTCCAGGGAGTGGGACCATCTCTCTTCAGGGCCAGCTGCATGTAGAACATTAGAACCTCAGGGGACACACCAATGATCACAGAGCCACAGAGGGAAAACATGGGTCAACCTTTTAAGGGAAAGAGCTTCAACTTTGAGAGCAGAGAACATAGCCCTGTTGTTCCCTCTTAGGCCATGTATCTGTTCCCCCCAAAAAGAAGGCCAAACCTATTTTAAGAATAATGAATCAAGAGCAATTTTTATCATATGGCTGTTACAACTCAACTTTTTTTCAATTATGCTTCAAATACCCCATTAAATATTCCCAGTTGTTCTTAGAGGTAATAAGAGATATTCCTTGTTAAACAGGAGAAACCAATATAGGCTTAGAGAACTTTAGGAATCAACTCCAGTCTAGCAGGAACAAAACCCTGACTCTTAGTAAAAGTAGAAAGGGGGCCAGAGTGATAACACAACAGGTAATGTATATGTCTTTTATGTAGCTGATGGGTTTGATCCCCTGAATCCTACATGGTCCTCCAAGCCTAAGATTAAATCTGATAACAAAGCCAGGAGTAACCCCTGAGAGCCGGTGGATGTGACCCAACCCTAGTCTCCCCAAATAAGAGTAATACATTTCTTTTCTTTTATAAGAATGGTGGTTCTCCTAAAGAACACCTTAGTAAGAGCCATAGAATTTATGTGAAAATTAATTGCTTGGGAATTTTGTTTTTGAAAGCACTGAGCTGAATCTGGATGATTTGGACAAGGCAGCTTGTGGTTTCTAAGAGCCAATGTCAGTTTAACCTTCTGATCTGGTTCCCTTACTTCCCACTCTGATGAGTTAATTCAGTGTATCTGTATAGTTCTGTGAACCAAACACTGCTTCTTCTTAAAAATAATAAGGGTTGGGTGCAAAGAGATGGTAAAAGAGGTGAGTTACATGTTTTGCACATAGTCATCCTGGGTTCAGCGCCTATACTACAGATAGTTCCATAAGTTCCTCCAGAAGTAATCTTTGAGAAATGTCAAAATTAATTTATCAGTACTGCTGGTATGGATTACCAATCTTTAATAAGCTGTACAGAGAAGGGGAAAAAGAAAAAATGACACTAATAGTTCAAGGAGGACCCAGTATCTTAGTTTTTATTTCCTGAGCAAGCTCTTGCAGAGAGTCTGTACGACTGATTTTTTCTATCTTAAGAAACAAAGTTTAAGTATTTTCACACCAATTTATGAAAATGTGCTTTTTTATGAAAGTGTTGGGGGTGGTATATAGAAAGCATTTAGGCTGCTAATTCTACCCCTCAGCTGGACCATAAATTTGCTTTTGTGGGGCCCGGAGAGATAGCACAGCGGCATTTGCCTTGCAAGCAGCCGATCCAGGACCAAAGGTGATTGGTTCGAATCCCGGTGTCCCATATGGTCCCCGTGCCTGCCAGGAGCTATTTCTGAGCAGACAGCCAGGAGTAACCCCTGAGCACCGCCGGGTGTGGCCCAAAAACCAAAAAGAAAAAAAAATTGCTTTTGTGATTTTTTTTATCAGTTCTTCAACCTCTGTGGGGAGGTATTCTCAGTTAAAGAAATCTGTGTTTGAAGTATGTCTAAGGATTCATATAATTTGGGAAATCAATAATTTAATACCCATGAACCCAGATTAGAAGGATGGAGTCATCTAAACAATAATTAAATAATTATTAGGGGTGTAATTTATTGGATAGAAACACTTTAAAGGAGGAATTTTTATAGTGTTCTACCTTATAAAATTGAAACATGCACATAATTTTGCAAGATCTCTCCTGTAAAGCAAGCACTGAAATGGAAAGTTGATACCGATGAACTCTAAACTAATCTAAGCACATTTCTGGGTGGGCTTAATAGAATAAATATAGTTCATTGGTTTATCTTCATTCCATTTAAGATTTTGAGATAGTAGAGGCATTTGGCATCTTAAATTTTTAGAACAATAAAGGGACATCTTTTCTAACTCTTATAGTGACTTTTACAGAATTATAACTTGACTTTGTTTCCCTTTTTGGTATGCTTTTTTTTTTAAGTGTTAGAAAGATCTTGACAAACAATAGTCTTAATAGATATTTTTTTCACTTCCATGCTACGTAAGATTCTGTAAGTACTTCTTTACCACCTCTTTCTGTTCAGAGGTGACGCATGGACATCTGCTATGAATGGGAAGGCTCAGTTTAACTTGTCCTTCAGGAGGAAGAAGTCATGTCCTGAAATCCATCTCAATGTATGCCTCCATACTCTGCTTCCATTTTTCAGCGATTATGAGTTTTGTGTCATATCTTCTCCCCCATTATTCCTGCAATATTTGCATTTCATGTTCTTATTCTCTTAATGCCTGAGCAATTCAAAACTCTCATATATAGGCAATTCCCAGCACTCGCTCCTAAAGCATTGTGATTCCCTTTTAGCTTTTCAGAGGCACGTGTGCTGGGGAGGGAACGAGCCCTCCCTGTCAATCCAATTTGTGATAAGGATTTCCCCAGGTGCACCCATTCCATGGTCCCCATGTTGCTTTGTGCCTGGTTGGCATCCTTTTGGGGAGAATTTGTATTGCTTTTTCATCTCAGAAAAGACACTCTAGTCACAAACCAGTCATCTGCCTGTTAAGCTGTATTTAGAACAAATCACTCTGAAGCAAAACAACGAGGACGACAACAAAAGAGCTACACTTATTTTTTTCTAGACTTTTAACAAAATGTTTGATGTTGTGGAGATTTCCAAACAATTAATGTGAAATTGGGGACTGTTGTTCACATGATTTATTTACCATATATAGAGAACTCAGCTGGAGCACTGCTCTCAATGATGCTCCCAGAGAAACTTTAGGAAAGAGTTGGAAAATTGGTAAACCCTCCTATGAGGCAATATGTTTTTAAAGGATAAAAGGGATCAGGAATTATAAATGTTTAATAACCACAAGGTGCAGGAAAGTCTACTCCATACCACCAAAGGGTACTATTGACTTTATAGTAAAATATTTTATGGCTTTTTTGTTTTTGTTTTTTGTTTATTTTTTTTATTATTATTTTTGAGCTACACCCAGCAGTGCTTAAGGCTTACTTCTGACTCTGTGCTCAAAGGATCCCTTTCAGTGGGTTCAGGCAATTTAAATGGAGCCAGGGATAAAACCTGGGTTTGGTTGTGTGCAAGGCAAGCTCTCGACTCACTCTACTACTTCTATAGCATTCACAAATGGTTAAATATTAGAAAAAAAATATTCTCTTACAGTGCTGGAACAATAGCACAGCAGGTTTGCCTTGCACACAGCTGACTAGGGTTCAATCCCCGCCATCTCATATGGTCTCCCGAGCCTGGCAGGACTGATTTCTGGGTACAGAGCCAGAAGTATCCCCTAACTGCTGCTGGGTGTCCCCCACCCCAAAAAAGAAACAGTTTTCAAAATATTCTCTTACAGGTTGAGAAATGCCTTAGCATTTTTCATAGCTATTCATGTCATAGTTTAGGGTCCTATATTTTGCAAATGTGTATATGCATTTTAGAATGAATATTTGACCGCAAATGCTGGGGAATGATAGGGTATGGGAACACTGGTGGAAGACTTGACACTGGTTTGTGTGGGGTTGGAAACGAAATATTAATAACTTTGAAAATCATGATTTTTAAAATAAATTTTTAATAATTCAAATAAAATTTAAATTGAAAAAAAATTATTAAAGTCTTCTGTTCCAGAGAGATAGGACAAGCATTGAGCACTTGCCTTGCATGCAGCTGACACCATTTCCTTACCTCGAATGGCATTTGGTACCTCCAGAGCCACCGGCAGTGGTTCCAGAGAGAAGCCAAAAGTAAGTCATAAGCACTTTTGAGTATGGCCTCAAAATTGAACCAAAACAGAAGGAATAAAATCCCAAACCCTGGAAAACCTATAAATGTTACAAATTCAAAAGAGGATATTCACACCATCCTACTCATCATATCTTATTTCTCTTAAGCAATTCTTCAGATAAAGAAATGGTCCCAAGGGGAAAACTGTTCAGGTCAGGGCAAAAAGAGGCCAGGAATAAAGAATAGCAATGCTACCATACATAATAGTAAAAATGAAATAGAGAAGGTGTGAAGTTAAGATACTTGATTTATGTGTAGAAAACTAGCGCCAAGAATATTGTTATGGGCCTGGCTCCTAGAGGCAAGATTTGTTAGCAAAAACTGTCTCTAAATATTTATGCTCAGCTAAATAATTGCTAAATAATTCCAGTTCTCAGCTGGAAATCTAAGATCAAGACTAGCCTAAATTAGTAGATTTCTGAGATGGTATATTGGTATTTTATCCAGAAGTAATCTTTGCTCAATGATACTTTTAACTTTTAGTATATAATTAATATCCTCTTTAAAAAGGCTTTTCATTGCCCTACATAGAAAAGCTTCCTTTGGAAATATTTCTCTAAAATAAACAAAGTACTTAAAGGAGGCCATTGAATAGCATTTGTTTTAAGATTATTAAAGCCAGGCAGTGTTTTGGCTTTAAAGCCATGTGTGAGCACAGAGTCTTTCATTGGTAGATTGAAAGCAAGGTGGTGGTAGCATATTTCTTTGTCATCTGGACCATCACCTTCCTGAGAATCAAGACATTTGTAGAATCTTTTTGTAATCAAGATTGGTGCTTTATGAACCTGGAATTAAAAGCAGAACTCCAATCTGCAGAGATTTTAAATGAAAATGTTATGTGAACTAAGAGACAATGATCAAGCATTATGATGAAATTGTACTACTACTTTAAAAAAATGCACAACAGTAAAATTGCCCCTTAGAGGATGGGGGCTTGTCAGTGGGCAGAGAAATAACACATTGGTGTCAAAACACTTGCTTTTATACATAAAACCCAGGTTTGCTTTCAGCAGCAGAGGTTTTCTTGAATATAGAGTCAGGAGTAGATCCTGAGCACTGTTGATGGTGGCCCCAAGCCAAAAATAAATAAATAAATAAATAAATAAATAAATAAATAAATAAAAATTTCCTCACACTTTTCTTACATCCAAACAATAGAATTTTTACAAGATAGTTTAACCCCCAAATTAAATAACCTACACTTAAAAATGTATGTTGATATGGAAGCCTACACTTGTACTTCTCTTTGCTTTTTTTTCTCTTAGATCCATATGAGTTTTGAAAAATAACATGAAAGGGGCCAGAGCAATAGCACAGACGTAGGGCATTTGCTTTGCACCTGGCCGACCCTGGACAACCCGAGTTCAATTCTGGCATCCCTCATGGTCCCCCAAGCCTGCCAGGAGCAATTTCTGAGCACAGAGCTAGCAGTAATCCCTGAGCGCTGTCGGGTGTGGCCCAAAAACCAAAATATGTAATTAAAAAAATAACATGAAGAAAATGAAGAGTCTAAGCAGGGGTCCTCAAAGTATGGTCCATGGGCCACATGCAACCCACTAAAGACATTTTTCTGGCCCACTGGGTATTTTTGCCACTGCTCTCTGTCCTGCTTTGAAGCCAATTCTTCCTGGGCCCACAGTGTGCATGTACGGAACGTGCACCACACTCTACTACTCCCTTCTTACTCTCTGTCTTTTTCGAGGAAGTGTCTGTTCATTTCTGCTTCCCATTTTTATGTTATTTTTCTTGTTAATTTCTGTCAGTACTTTGTATGTCTTAGATATTAGCCCCTTTTCTGATGGGTATTGAGTGAATTATTTCTCTCATTCTGTGGATACCCTTTGTATTCTGGTCACTATAACAAAGCTTGGAGCAGAAATTAATGAAGTGCAAATCCAAAGAACAATCTAAAAGATCAATGAAAGAAAAAGTTGGTTCTTTAAAAAATAAACAAGATCGATAAACCACTAACAAAATTCACAAAGAAAGGAAGATAGAAAAATTAAAAAAAAAACTGAATTAGAAATAAAAAGAGGGAGATCACTACAGATACTGCAGAGACTCAAGTGGTAATCAGAGACTACTTTGAGAAACTCTATGCCACAAAACATGAGAACCTGAAAAAAATGGATAAATTCTTGGACTCATAATCTTCCATAGTTGTACCAGGGTGATTTAGCATAATCTAAACAGACCTAACACTATTGAGGAAATTAAAATGCTAATCAAAAGTCTTCCCAAAAACAAAATCCCAGGCTCAGATGGATTCACTAATGAATTCTTTCAAACCTTTTAAGACGACTTACTACCAATCTCTTTCATAAAAATGAAGATGCAGAAATCCTCCCAAATAGTTTTTATGAAGCTAACATAACCATGATACCAAAAGCAGACAAAAATGCTGCAAAAAAAAAGAAAGAAAACTACAGACCAATATACATAATGAACACAGTTGCAAATAAAATAAAATAAAATCCTAGCAAATAGGATCCAACACCTCATCAAAAAGGTCATATATTATAACCAAATAGGTTTTATACCAGAGATACAAGTATGGTTTAACATATGCAAATCAATCAACATAATATATCGTGTCAACAAATGCAAAAGTAAAAGCCATATGATCATATCAATAGATGCCTAGAAAGTATATGATAAGGTCCAACACATCCATTCATTATAAAAAAAACTCTAAACAAATTGATAATGGAAGGAATTTTTCTCCTATAGTCAAGATCATCTACCAATGGCAAATATTTTACTCGATGGAGATAAACTAAAAGCCTTTCCTCTAAAATCTGGTTCAAGACAAGGCTTCCCCATCTCAGCACTCCTATTTAATCTTAATCTAGTATTGGAAGTACATGCCAGAGCAATTAGGCAAGAGAAAGATAGTAAAAGCATCCATATTGGAAACAAAGAGGTCTAGCTCTCAAGCAGATGACATGCTACTATATTTAGAAAACCCTAAAGACTCTACTAAAAGCTTCTAGAAACAATAGATTCATATAGCAAAGTGGCAGGCTACAAAATTAGCATGAAAAAAATCAATGGCCTTCTGATATACAAATAATGATAGAAAAAATGGACATTAAAACAATCCCATTCATATTAGTGCTACAAAAACTCAAATACTTTAGTCAACTTAACTAAAGAGGTGAAGGACTAATATAAAGAAAACTACAAAACACTGCTTCAAAAAAATAAAGAGGACACAAGGAAATGGAAACATCTATCTTGTTCATTGATTTGGAGGATTGATAAAATTAAAATAGCAATACTACCCAAAGCATTGTACAGTTTTAATGCAATTCCTCTAAGGATACCCATGACATTCTTCAAAAAAGTGGATCAAACCATTTCTGCGATTCATTTAAACAATAAATACCCAAGAATAGCTAAAGCAACCCTTAGGGAAAAAAAAAGATTGGAAGGCATCAATTACCCTAACTTTAAGTTTTATCAAAAAGCAATAATCATTAAAGCAGCATGGTTCTGGAATAAAGAGAGACTCTTAGATCCATGGAATAGATTTGAGTCTTCAGAGAATGTTCATCAGACAATCAATTGATCTTTGATAAAGGGGCAAGAAATGCAAAATGGAGCAAGGAAAGCCTCTTCAACAAGTGTTGTTGATATGACTGGTCAGCCACATGCAAAAAAGCAAACTCAGATCTCCATCTAATACCATGCACAAAGGTCAAATCCAAATGGATTAAAGACCTTGGCATTAGACCGGGAACCATAAGCTGTATAGTTGAACTGGTAGGTAAAATGCTCCATGACACTGAGACTAAGGCATCTTCAAGGAGGAAACACTACTGTTCAAACAAGTGGAAACAGATAAACAAATAGGACTACATTAAACTAAGAAGCTTCTGCACCCCCTTTTACCTTTTTGAGCTTTATTTTCCCCATCTGTGAAAGGGAAGATGAATTGGGTAGCCTGGTAAACCTTTGCATTAGTTCTACCATTCAATAATTCATCTCTGATTTTTCAAAATCATATTGCAGAAATCAAGAAAATAGCAGAAGAGACTGGTGGTGGGGGACTAAATTGGAGACTGGGAGGAATGGGATTAAAACTGATGTGAATGTTTTGTTTTATAGTTTACATAAGGAACTGTACCTATGATTTCAATTTTCATCTCATAAAGAGAATGAGCTCCAGCATCTTCAGAAGCCCTTTACCCCTATTTATTTGCTGTCTGAGTTCTTCAACCCTTCTGTTGTTTCTCATCAGTAGAAATGGAGATAGTAATTGAGTCCATTTCAAATCATTTTTAGAAGATTAAATGACATAAAGCTGGGACAATTAGTGTACAAAATTAATATCTGACTGTAGCATTCTGAGCTAAGAAAAACAATGTACTGATGCTACGTATAAAAAAGACATTTTGAAGAAAAATGAAATTATTTAGGAAGAGGAAATCCATGTATATGGTTTCCTATGTTGTTCTGGCTCTTAGAAGACTAATAAATTATAGTGGTGGTGGGGATTCCTTCTCTCTAGAACACAAAAAAATACAGAGATGGAAGCTTGCAATTTAAAAGCTGATCTGCTTTGTCCTTGAACATAGAAATAACATCATGTGTATTTTGAAATCTCTGACCTGTTTAAATCAATTCAAGTTAATTTTTGGATATCTGAGCCCTTTCCTTATCAAGATACTCTGTGGGTCTTTTTATCTCAGAGCCCAAGGTGCTGAAAAGTAGGCTCATTTACATTCTTACATCTTCTAATTGTGGCTTCAAAAATTTTTGTTGTTTGTTTTAGTTGTGAAGCCACAAGAAGACTTTACGAGGCTCTAAAACATTTGTTGGTTTTCATACCACAAAACTCAAGGGCTTTTCTTGCCTTCAGGCTTCTATTGTTTCCACTCTGGAGAAAAATGTGCTCTTGATAAAACTATTTTAATGATGCTAATATTAATATTTTGGTCAACTACTTTATCTGCAAGTAATAGCTTTAGAGAGTTTGTTCAGATTTTTGCTATCTCATACATTTTAATAGAATAATAAGTTCATAATTAATAAGCAATATATAGTTGCTCAATCTTCCTTCACATTCATATCACGATCAGTGGAATTTTGCTATTTTGTACTTTGTTGGCCAATCATATTTTGGTGAATGGAAAAAAGTCTTAAGCATAGAATTGTAGTGTAAACAAATGAGAAACATTAAAACTATGCTAAATATTATAGCCAGTTGATTATGTAAATTTAAACAGTGTAGGGAAAGGGATTGCTTATTAAATTAGTCTGTTTTTAGTTCACTCTGGCATTGTTTATTATACACTCTAGCCTGATATTTCATAAATAGATTCTATTTTACAAATTGGAGGTTTGGAGGATGCCAGATAATAAAATAATATGTGAAATTGGGAGTATGTGGTGGCGACAACCTGTTTCATCACCATTTCTGTTGTGGTCAGGCCTGTGAGTTAAGGACAATGGGGAGAGTGAAAGGATGAGAGAGAGAAAGGGAGAGAATTTAATGAAAGATATTAGATGAACAAACTCCAATGTGAGCACTTGTTTCATCAACCTGTGAATTGATTGATACTGTGCTTCATCCAATTAGTAGTCTTTATAGAAGCAAAAGCTAAGAATTAAATACATTTCACTTACAGTAGATTTTAATAGATAAAAGTTTAGGATACAAGACTTTAGAAATACCTTTAGAAACCTTAATCAGATGGGACCAAAGCGATAGTGCAGCAGTAGCAAGTTTGCCTTGCACGCAGCTGACCCAAGATGAACCTCAATTTAATCCCCAGCATCCCATATGATTCCCCAAGCTAGGAGCAATTTCTGTGTGCAT